>NW_025535475.1:0-15000 GCF_020615455.1 Coregonus clupeaformis | reverse complement strand
CCAATAACAGACTGTAGTTATTTACCATGTATGTTAGAGACTGGACCAATAACAGACTGTAGTTATTTAACATGTATGTTAGAGACTGGATCAATAACAGACTGTAGTTATTTACCATGTATGTTAGAGACTGGACCAATAACATACTAGTAGTTATTTACTATGTATGTTAGAGACTGGACCAATAACAGACTGTAGTTATTTACCATGTATGTTAGAGGCTGGACCAAAAACAGACTGTAGTTATTTACCATGTATGTTAGAGACTGGACCAATAACAGACTGTAGTTATTTACCATGTATGTTAGAGACTGGACCAATAACAGACTGTAGTTATTTAACATGTATGTTAGAGACTGGACCAATAACAGACTGTAGTTATTTACCATGTATGTTAGAGACTGGACCAATAACATACTGTAGTTATTTACTATGTATGTTAGAGACTGGACCAATAACAGACTGTAGTTATTTACCATGTATGTTAGAGACTGGACCAATAACAGACTGTAGTTATTTACCATGTATGTTAGAGACTGGACCAATAACAGACTGTAGTTATTTACTATGTATGTTAGAGACTGGACCAATAACAGACTGTAGTTATTTACCATGTATGTTAGAGACTGGACCAATAACAGACTGTAGTTATTTACCATGTATGTTAGAGACTGGACCAATAACAGACTGTAGTTATTTACCATGTATGTTAGAGACTGGACCAATAACAGACTGTGGTTATTTACCATGTATGTTAGAGACTGGACCAATAACAGACTGTAGTTATTTAACATGTATGTTAGAGACTGGACCAATAACAGACTGTAGTTATTTACCATGTATGTTAGAGACTGAACCAATAACAGACTGTAGTTATTTACCATGTATGTTAGAGACTGGACCAATAACAGACTGTAGTTATTTACCATGTATGTTAGAGACTGGACCAATAACAGACTGTAGTTATTTACTATGTATGTTAGAGACTGGACCAATAAAAGACTGTAGTTATTTACCATGTATGTTAGAGACTGGACCAATAACAGACTGTAGTTATTTACCATGTATGTTAGAGACTGGACCAATAACAGACTGTAGTTATTTACCATGTATGTTAGAGACTGGACCAATAACAGACTGTAGTTATTTACCATGTATGTTAGAGACTGGACCAATAACAGACTGTAGTTATTTACCATGTATGTTAGAGACTGGACCAATAACAGACTGTAGTTATTTACCATGTATGTTAGAGACTGGACCAATAACAGACTGTAGTTATTTACCATGTATGTTAGAGACTGGACCAATAACAGACTGTAGTTATTTACCATGTATGTTAGAGACTGGACCAATAACAGACTGTAGTTATTTACCATGTATGTTAGAGGCTGGACCAATAACAGACTGTAGTTATTTACCATGTATGTTAGAGACTGGACCAATAACAGACTGTAGTTATTTACTATGTATGTTAGAGGCTGGACCAATAACATACTTTAGTTAATTACTATGTATATTAGAGACTGGACCAATAACAGACTGTAGTTATTTACCATGTATGTTAGAGACTGGACCAATAACAGACTGTAGTTATTTACCATGTATGTTAGAGGCTGGACCAATAACAGACTGTAGTTATTTACCATGTATGTTAGAGACTGGACCAATAACAGACTGTAGTTATTTACCATGTATGTTAGAGACTGGACCAATAACAGACTGTAGTTATTTACCATGTATGTTAGAGACTGGACCAATAACAGACTGTAGTTATTTACCATGTATGTTAGAGACTGGAACAATAACAGACTGTAGTTATTTACCATGTATGTTAGAGACTGGACCAATAACAGACTGTAGATATTTACCATGTATGTTAGAGACTGGACCAATAACAGACTGTAGTTATTTACCATGTATGTTAGAGGCTGGACCAATAACAGACTGTAGTTATTTACCATGTATGTTAGAGACTGGACCAATAACAGACTGTAGTTATTTACAATGTATGTTAGAGACTGGACCAATAACAGACTGTAGTTATTTAACATGTATGTTAGAGACTGGACCAATAACAGACTGTAGTTATTTACCATGTATGTTAGAGACTGGACCAATAACAGACTGTAGTTATTTAACATGTATGTTAGAGACTGGACCAATAACAGACTGTAGTTATTTACCATGTATGTTAGAGACTGGACCAATAACAGACTGTTGATATTTACCATGTCTGTTAGAGACTGAACCAATAACAGACTGTAGTTATTTACCATGTATGTTAGAGACTGGACCAATAACAGACTGTAGTTATTTACTATGTATGTTAGAGACTGGACCAATAACAGACTGTAGTTATTTAACATGTATGTTAGAGACTGGACCAATAACAGACTGTAGTTATTTACCATGTATGTTAGAGACTGGACCAATAACAGACTGTAGTTATTTACTATGTATGTTAGAGACTGGACCAATAACAGACTGTAGTTATTTACTATGTATGTTAGAGACTGGACCAATAACAGACTGTAGTTATTTACCATGTATGTTAGAGACTGGACCAATAACAGACTGTAGTTATTTACTATGTATGTTAGAGACTGGACCAATAACAGACTGTAGTTATTTACCATGTCTGTTAGAGACTGAACCAATAACAGACTGTAGTTATTTACCATGTATGTTAGAGACTGGACCAATAACAGACTGTAGTTATTTACTATGTATGTTAGAGACTGGACCAATAACAGACTGTAGTTATTTAACATGTATGTTAGAGACTGGACCAATAACAGACTGTAGTTATTTACTATGTAGGTTAGAGACTGGACCAATAACAGACTGTAGTTATTTACCATGTATGTTAGAGACTGGACCAATAACAGACTGTAGTTATTTACTATGTATGTTAGAGACTGGACCAATAACAGACTGTTGATATTTACCATGTCTGTTAGAGACTGAACCAATAACAGACTGTAGTTATTTACCATGTATGTTAGAGACTGGACCAATAACAGACTGTAGTTATTTAACATGTATGTTAGAGACTGAACCAATAACAGACTGTAGTTATTTGCCATGTATGTTAGAGACTGGACCAATAAAAGACTGTAGTTATTTACCATGTATGTTAGAGACTGGACCAATAACAGACTGTAGTTATTTACCATGTATGTTAGAGACTGGACCAATAACAGACTGTAGTTATTTACCATGTATGTTAGAGACTGGACCAATAACAGACTGTAGTTATTTACCATGTATGTTAGAGACTGGACCAATAACAGACTGTAGTTATTTACCATGTATGTTAGAGACTGGACCAATAACAGACTGTAGTTATTTACCATGTATGTTAGAGACTGGACCAATAACAGACTGTAGTTATTTACCATGTATGTTAGAGACTGGACCAATAACAGACTGTAGTTATTTACCATGTATGTTAGAGACTGGACCAATAACAGACTGTAGTTATTTACCATGTATGTTAGAGGCTGGACCAATAACAGACTGTAGTTATTTACCATGTATGTTAGAGACTGGACCAATAACAGACTGTAGTTATTTACTATGTATGTTAGAGGCTGGACCAATAACATACTTTAGTTAATTACTATGTATATTAGAGACTGGACCAATAACAGACTGTAGTTATTTACCATGTATGTTAGAGACTGGACCAATAACAGACTGTAGTTATTTACCATGTATGTTAGAGGCTGGACCAATAACAGACTGTAGTTATTTACCATGTATGTTAGAGACTGGACCAATAACAGACTGTAGTTATTTACCATGTATGTTAGAGACTGGACCAATAACAGACTGTAGTTATTTAACATGTATGTTAGAGACTGGACCAATAACAGACTGTAGTTATTTACCATGTATGTTAGAGACTGGACCAATAACATACTGTAGTTATTTACTATGTATGTTAGAGACTGGACCAATAACAGACTGTAGTTATTTACCATGTATGTTAGAGACTGGACCAATAACAGACTGTAGTTATTTACCATGTATGTTAGAGACTGGACCAATAACAGACTGTAGTTATTTACTATGTATGTTAGAGACTGGACCAATAACAGACTGTAGTTATTTAACATGTATGTTAGAGACTGAACCAATAACAGACTGTAGTTATTTACCATGTATGTTAGAGACTGGACCAATAACAGACTGTAGTTATTTAACATGTATGTTAGAGACTGAACCAATAACAGACTGTAGTTATTTACCATGTATGTTAGAGACTGGACCAATAACAGACTGTAGTTATTTACTATGTATGTTAGAGACTGGACCAATAACATACTGTAGTTATTTAACATGTATGTTAGAGACTGGACCAATAACAGACTGTAGTTATTTACCATGTATGTAAGAGACTGGACCAATAACAGACTGTAGTTATTTACCATGTATGTTAGAGACTGGACCAATAACAGACTGTGGTTATTTACCATGTATGTTAGAGACTGGACCAATAACAGACTGTAGTTATTTAACATGTATGTTAGAGACTGGACCAATAACAGACTGTAGTTATTTACCATGTATGTTAGAGACTGAACCAATAACAGACTGTAGTTATTTACCATGTATGTTAGAGACTGGACCAATAACAGACTGTAGTTATTTACCATGTATGTTAGAGACTGGACCAATAACAGACTGTAGTTATTTACTATGTATGTTAGAGACTGGACCAATAAAAGACTGTAGTTATTTACCATGTATGTTAGAGACTGGACCAATAACAGACTGTAGTTATTTACCATGTATGTTAGAGACTGGACCAATAACAGACTGTAGTTATTTACCATGTATGTTAGAGACTGGACCAATAACAGACTGTAGTTATTTACCATGTATGTTAGAGACTGGACCAATAACAGACTGTAGTTATTTACCATGTATGTTAGAGACTGGACCAATAACAGACTGTAGTTATTTACCATGTATGTTAGAGACTGGACCAATAACAGACTGTAGTTATTTACCATGTATGTTAGAGACTGGACCAATAACAGACTGTAGTTATTTACCATGTATGTTAGAGACTGGACCAATAACAGACTGTAGTTATTTACCATGTATGTTAGAGGCTGGACCAATAACAGACTGTAGTTATTTACCATGTATGTTAGAGACTGGACCAATAACAGACTGTAGTTATTTACTATGTATGTTAGAGGCTGGACCAATAACATACTTTAGTTAATTACTATGTATATTAGAGACTGGACCAATAACAGACTGTAGTTATTTACCATGTATGTTAGAGACTGGACCAATAACAGACTGTAGTTATTTACCATGTATGTTAGAGGCTGGACCAATAACAGACTGTAGTTATTTACCATGTATGTTAGAGACTGGACCAATAACAGACTGTAGTTATTTACCATGTATGTTAGAGACTGGACCAATAACAGACTGTAGTTATTTACCATGTATGTTAGAGACTGGACCAATAACAGACTGTAGTTATTTACCATGTATGTTAGAGACTGGAACAATAACAGACTGTAGTTATTTACCATGTATGTTAGAGACTGGACCAATAACAGACTGTAGATATTTACCATGTATGTTAGAGACTGGACCAATAACAGACTGTAGTTATTTACCATGTATGTTAGAGGCTGGACCAATAACAGACTGTAGTTATTTACCATGTATGTTAGAGACTGGACCAATAACAGACTGTAGTTATTTACAATGTATGTTAGAGACTGGACCAATAACAGACTGTAGTTATTTAACATGTATGTTAGAGACTGGACCAATAACAGACTGTAGTTATTTACCATGTATGTTAGAGACTGGACCAATAACAGACTGTAGTTATTTAACATGTATGTTAGAGACTGGACCAATAACAGACTGTAGTTATTTACCATGTATGTTAGAGACTGGACCAATAACAGACTGTTGATATTTACCATGTCTGTTAGAGACTGAACCAATAACAGACTGTAGTTATTTACCATGTATGTTAGAGACTGGACCAATAACAGACTGTAGTTATTTACTATGTATGTTAGAGACTGGACCAATAACAGACTGTAGTTATTTAACATGTATGTTAGAGACTGGACCAATAACAGACTGTAGTTATTTACCATGTATGTTAGAGACTGGACCAATAACAGACTGTAGTTATTTACTATGTATGTTAGAGACTGGACCAATAACAGACTGTAGTTATTTACTATGTATGTTAGAGACTGGACCAATAACAGACTGTAGTTATTTACCATGTATGTTAGAGACTGGACCAATAACAGACTGTAGTTATTTACTATGTATGTTAGAGACTGGACCAATAACAGACTGTAGTTATTTAACATGTATGTTAGAGACTGGACCAATAACAGACTGTAGTTATTTACCATGTATGTTAGAGACTGGACCAATAACATACTGTAGTTATTTACTATGTATGTTAGAGACTGGACCAATAACAGACTGTAGTTATTTACCATGTATGTTAGAGACTGGACCAATAACAGACTGTAGTTATTTACCATGTATGTTAGAGACTGGACCAATAACAGACTGTAGTTATTTACTATGTATGTTAGAGACTGGACCAATAACAGACTGTAGTTATTTAACATGTATGTTAGAGACTGAACCAATAACAGACTGTAGTTATTTACCATGTATGTTAGAGACTGGACCAATAACAGACTGTAGTTATTTAACATGTATGTTAGAGACTGAACCAATAACAGACTGTAGTTATTTACCATGTATGTTAGAGACTGGACCAATAACAGACTGTAGTTATTTACTATGTATGTTAGAGACTGGACCAATAACATACTGTAGTTATTTAACATGTATGTTAGAGACTGGACCAATAACAGACTGTAGTTATTTACCATGTATGTAAGAGACTGGACCAATAACAGACTGTAGTTATTTACCATTTATGTTAGAGACTGGACCAATAACAGACTGTGGTTATTTACCATGTATGTTAGAGACTGGACCAATAACAGACTGTAGTTATTTAACATGTATGTTAGAGACTGGACCAATAACAGACTGTAGTTATTTACCATGTATGTTAGAGACTGAACCAATAACAGACTGTAGTTATTTACCATGTATGTTAGAGACTGGACCAATAACAGACTGTAGTTATTTACCATGTATGTTAGAGACTGGACCAATAACAGACTGTAGTTATTTACTATGTATGTTAGAGACTGGACCAATAAAAGACTGTAGTTATTTACCATGTATGTTAGAGACTGGACCAATAACAGACTGTAGTTATTTACCATGTATGTTAGAGACTGGACCAATAACAGACTGTAGTTATTTACCATGTATGTTAGAGACTGGACCAATAACAGACTGTAGTTATTTACCATGTATGTTAGAGACTGGACCAATAACAGACTGTAGTTATTTACCATGTATGTTAGAGACTGGACCAATAACAGACTGTAGTTATTTACCATGTATGTTAGAGACTGGACCAATAACAGACTGTAGTTATTTACCATGTATGTTAGAGACTGGACCAATAACAGACTGTAGTTATTTACCATGTATGTTAGAGACTGGACCAATAACAGACTGTAGTTATTTACCATGTATGTTAGAGGCTGGACCAATAACAGACTGTAGTTATTTACCATGTATGTTAGAGACTGGACCAATAACAGACTGTAGTTATTTACTATGTATGTTAGAGGCTGGACCAATAACAGACTTTAGTTAATTACTATGTATATTAGAGACTGGACCAATAACAGACTGTAGTTATTTACCATGTATGTTAGAGACTGGACCAATAACAGACTGTAGTTATTTACCATGTATGTTAGAGGCTGGACCAATAACAGACTGTAGTTATTTACCATGTATGTTAGAGACTGGACCAATAACAGACTGTAGTTATTTACCATGTATGTTAGAGACTGGACCAATAACAGACTGTAGTTATTTACCATGTATGTTAGAGACTGGACCAATAACAGACTGTAGTTATTTACCATGTATGTTAGAGACTGGAACAATAACAGACTGTAGTTATTTACCATGTATGTTAGAGACTGGACCAATAACAGACTGTAGATATTTACCATGTATGTTAGAGACTGGACCAATAACAGACTGTAGTTATTTACCATGTATGTTAGAGGCTGGACCAATAACAGACTGTAGTTATTTACCATGTATGTTAGAGACTGGACCAATAACAGACTGTAGTTATTTACAATGTATGTTAGAGACTGGACCAATAACAGACTGTAGTTATTTAACATGTATGTTAGAGACTGGACCAATAACAGACTGTAGTTATTTACCATGTATGTTAGAGACTGGACCAATAACAGACTGTAGTTATTTAACATGTATGTTAGAGACTGGACCAATAACAGACTGTAGTTATTTACCATGTATGTTAGAGACTGGACCAATAACAGACTGTTGATATTTACCATGTCTGTTAGAGACTGAACCAATAACAGACTGTAGTTATTTACCATGTATGTTAGAGACTGGACCAATAACAGACTGTAGTTATTTACTATGTATGTTAGAGACTGGACCAATAACAGACTGTAGTTATTTAACATGTATGTTAGAGACTGGACCAATAACAGACTGTAGTTATTTACCATGTATGTTAGAGACTGGACCAATAACAGACTGTAGTTATTTACTATGTATGTTAGAGACTGGACCAATAACAGACTGTAGTTATTTACTATGTATATTAGAGACTGGACCAATAACAGACTGTAGTTATTTACCATGTATGTTAGAGACTGGACCAATAACAGACTGTAGTTATTTACTATGTATGTTAGAGACTGGACCAATAACAGACTGTTGTTATTTACCATGTCTGTTAGAGACTGAACCAATAACAGACTGTAGTTATTTACCATGTATGTTAGAGACTGGACCAATAACAGACTGTAGTTATTTACTATGTATGTTAGAGACTGGACCAATAACAGACTGTAGTTATTTAACATGTATGTTAGAGACTGGACCAATAACAGACTGTAGTTATTTACTATGTAGGTTAGAGACTGGACCAATAACAGACTGTAGTTATTTACCATGTATGTTAGAGACTGGACCAATAACAGACTGTAGTTATTTACTATGTATGTTAGAGACTGGACCAATAACAGACTGTTGATATTTACCATGTCTGTTAGAGACTGAACCAATAACAGACTGTAGTTATTTACCATGTATGTTAGAGACTGGACCAATAACAGACTGTAGTTATTTAACATGTATGTTAGAGACTGAACCAATAACAGACTGTAGTTATTTGCCATGTATGTTAGAGACTGGACCAATAAAGACTGTAGTTATTTACCATGTATGTTAGAGACTGGACCAATAACAGACTGTAGTTATTTACCATGTATGTTAGAGACTGGACCAATAACAGACTGTAGTTATTTACCATTTATGTTAGAGACTGGACCAATAACAGACTGTAGTTATTTACCATGTATGTTAGAGACTGGACCAATAACAGACTGTAGTTATTTACCATGTATGTTAGAGACTGGACCAATAACAGACTGTAGTTATTTACCATGTATGTTAGAGACTGGACCAATAACAGACTGTAGTTATTTACCATGTATGTTAGAGACTGGACCAATAACAGACTGTAGTTATTTACCATGTATGTTAGAGACTGGACCAATAACAGACTGTAGTTATTTACCATGTATGTTAGAGGCTGGACCAATAACAGACTGTAGTTATTTACCATGTATGTTAGAGACTGGACCAATAACAGACTGTAGTTATTTACTATGTATGTTAGAGGCTGGACCAATAACAGACTTTAGTTAATTACTATGTATATTAGAGACTGGACCAATAACAGACTGTAGTTATTTACCATGTATGTTAGAGACTGGACCAATAACAGACTGTAGTTATTTACCATGTATGTTAGAGGCTGGACCAATAACAGACTGTAGTTATTTACCATGTATGTTAGAGACTGGACCAATAACAGACTGTAGTTATTTACCATGTATGTTAGAGACTGGACCAATAACAGACTGTAGTTATTTACCATGTATGTTAGAGACTGGACCAATAACAGACTGTAGTTATTTACCATGTATGTTAGAGACTGGAACAATAACAGACTGTAGTTATTTACCATGTATGTTAGAGACTGGACCAATAACAGACTGTAGATATTTACCATGTATGTTAGAGACTGGACCAATAACAGACTGTAGTTATTTACCATGTATGTTAGAGGCTGGACCAATAACAGACTGTAGTTATTTACCATGTATGTTAGAGACTGGACCAATAACAGACTGTAGTTATTTACAATGTATGTTAGAGACTGGACCAATAACAGACTGTAGTTATTTAACATGTATGTTAGAGACTGGACCAATAACAGACTGTAGTTATTTACCATGTATGTTAGAGACTGGACCAATAACAGACTGTAGTTATTTAACATGTATGTTAGAGACTGGACCAATAACAGACTGTAGTTATTTACCATGTATTTTAGAGACTGGACCAATAACAGACTGTTGATATTTACCATGTCTGTTAGAGACTGAACCAATAACAGACTGTAGTTATTTACCATGTATGTTAGAGACTGGACCAATAACAGACTGTAGTTATTTACTATGTATGTTAGAGACTGGACCAATAACAGACTGTAGTTATTTAACATGTTTGTTAGAGACTGGACCAATAACAGACTGTAGTTATTTACCATGTATGTTAGAGACTGGACCAATAACAGACTGTAGTTATTTACTATGTATGTTAGAGACTGGACCAATAACAGACTGTAGTTATTTACTATGTATGTTAGAGACTGGACCAATAACAGACTGTAGTTATTTACCATGTATGTTAGAGACTGGACCAATAACAGACTGTAGTTATTTACTATGTATGTTAGAGACTGGACCAATAACAGACTGTTGTTATTTACCATGTCTGTTAGAGACTGAACCAATAACAGACTGTAGTTATTTACCATGTATGTTAGAGACTGGACCAATAACAGACTGTAGTTATTTACTATGTATGTTAGAGACTGGACCAATAACAGACTGTAGTTATTTAACATGTATGTTAGAGACTGGACCAATAACAGACTGTAGTTATTTACTATGTAGGTTAGAGACTGGACCAATAACAGACTGTAGTTATTTACCATGTATGTTAGAGACTGGACCAATAACAGACTGTAGTTATTTACTATGTATGTTAGAGACTGGACCAATAACAGACTGTTGATATTTACCATGTCTGTTAGAGACTGAACCAATAACAGACTGTAGTTATTTACCATGTATGTTAGAGACTGGACCAATAACAGACTGTAGTTATTTAACATGTATGTTAGAGACTGAACCAATAACAGACTGTAGTTATTTGCCATGTATGTTAGAGACTGGACCAATAACAGACTGTAGTTATTTACTATGTATGTTAGAGACTGGACCAATAACAGACTGTAGTTATTTAACATGTATGTTAGAGACTGGACCAATAACAGACTGTAGTTATTTACCATGTATGTTAGACACTGGACCAATAACAGACTGTAGTTATTTACCATGTATGTTAGAGACTGGACCAATAACAGACTGTAGTTATTTACTATGTATGTTAGAGACTGGACCAATAACAGACTGTAGTTATTTACTATGTATGTTAGAGACTGGACCAATAACAGACTGTAGTTATTTACTATGTATGTTAGAGACTGGACCAATAACAGACTGTAGTTATTTACCATGTATGTTAGAGACTGGACCAATAACAGACTGTTGTTATTTACCATGTCTGTTAGAGACTGAACCAATAACAGACTGTAGTTATTTACCATGTATGTTAGAGACTGGACCAATAACAGACTGTAGTTATTTACTATGTATGTTAGAGACTGGACCAATAACAGACTGTAGTTATTTAACATGTATGTTAGAGACTGGACCAATAACAGACTGTAGTTATTTACCATGTATGTTAGAGACTGGACCAATAACAGACTGTAGTTATTTACTATGTATGTTAGAGACTGGACCAATAACAGACTGTAGTTATTTACTATGTATGTTAGAGACTGGACCAATAACACACTGTAGTTATTTACCATGTATGTTAGAGACTGGACCAATAACAGACTGTAGTTATTTACTATGTATGTTAGAGACTGGACCAATAACAGACTGTTGTTATTTACCATGTCTGTTAGAGACTGAACCAATAACAGACTGTAGTTATTTACCATGTATGTTAGAGACTGGACCAATAACAGACTGTAGTTATTTACTATGTATGTTAGAGACTGGACCAATAACAGACTGTAGTTATTTAACATGTATGTTAGAGACTGGACCAATAACAGACTGTAGTTATTTACTATGTATGTTAGAGACTGGACCAATAACAGACTGTAGTTATTTACCATGTATGTTAGAGACTGGACCAATAACAGACTGTAGTTATTTACTATGTATGTTAGAGACTGGACCAATAACAGACTGTTGTTATTTACCATGTCTGTTAGAGACTGAACCAATAACAGACTGTAGTTATTTACCATGTATGTTAGAGACTGGACCAATAACAGACTTATAGTTATTTAACATGTATGTTAGAGACTGAACCAATAACAGACTGTAGTTATTTACCATGTATGTTAGAGACTGGACCAATAACTGACTGTAGTTATTTACTATGTATGTTAGAGACTGGACCAATAACAGACTGTAGTTATTTAACATGTATGTTAGAGACTGGACCAATAACAGACTGTAGTTATTTACCATGTATGTTAGAGACTGGACCAATAACAGACTGTAGTTATTTACCATGTATGTTAGAGACTGGACCAATAACAGACTGTGGTTATTTACCATGTATGTTAGAGACTGGACCAATAACAGACTGTAGTTATTTAACATGTATGTTAGAGACTGGACCAATAACAGACTGTAGTTATTTACTATGTTTGTTAGAGACTGGACCAATAACAGACTGTAGTTATTTACCATGTATGTTAGAGACTGAACCAATAACAGACTGTAGTTATTTACTATGTTTGTTAGAGACTGGACCAATAACAGACTGTAGTTATTTACCATGTATGTTAGAGACTGAACCAATAACAGACTGTAGTTATTTACCATGTATGTTAGAGACTGGACCAATAACAGACTGTAGTTATTTACTATGTATGTTAGAGACTGGACCAATAACATACTGTAGTTATTTACCATGTATATTAGAGACTGGACCAATAACAGACTGTAGTTATTTACCATGTATGTTAGAGACTGGACCAATAACAGACTGTAGTTATTTACTATGTATGTTAGAGACTGGACCAATAACAGACTGTAGTTATTTACCATGTATGTTAGAGACTGAACCATTAACAGACTGTAGTTATTTACCATATATGTTAGAGACTGGACCAATAACAGACTGTAGTTATTTAACATGTATGTTAGAGACTGAACCAATAACAGACTGTAGTTATTTACCATGTATATTAGAGAGTGGACCAAAAACAGACTGTAGTTATTTACCTTGTATGTTAGAGACTGGACAAATAACAGACTGTAGTTATTTACCATTTATGTTAGAGACTGGACCAATAACAGACTGTAGTTATTTACCATGTATGTTAGAGACTGGACCAATAACAGACTGTAGTTATTTACCATGTATGTTAGGGACTTGACAAATAACAGACTGTAGTTATTTACCATGTATGTTAGAGACTGGACCAATAACAGACTGTAGTTATTTACTATGTATGTTAGAGACTGGACCAATAACAGACTGTAGTTATTTACCATATATGTTAGAGACTGAACCAATAACAGACTGTAGTTATTTAACATGTATGTTAGAGACTGAACCAATAACAGACTGTAGTTATTTACCATGTATATTAGAGAGTGGACCAATAACAGACAGTAGTTATTTACCATGTATGTTAGAGACTGGACCAATAACAGACTGTAGTTATTTACCATGTATGTTAGAGACTGGACCAATAACAGACTGTAGTTATTTAACATGTATGTTAGAGACTGAACCAATAACAGACTGTAGTTATTTAACATGTATGTTAGAGACTGAACCAATAACAGACCGTAGTTTTTTACCATGTATATTAGAGACTGGACCAATAACAGACTGTAGTTATTTACCATGTATGTTAGAGACTGGACCAATAACAGACTGTAGTTATTTAACATGTATGTTAGAGACTGAACCAATAACAGACTGTAGTTATTTAACATGTATGTTAGAGACTGAACCAATAACAGACCGTAGTTTTTTACCATGTATATTAGAGAGTGGACCAATAACAGACTGTAGTTATTTACTATGTATGTTAGAGGCTGGACCAATAACATACTTTAGTTATTTACCATGTATGTTAGAGACTGGACCAATAACAGACTGTAGTTATTTACCATGTATGTTAGAGACTGGACCAATAACAGACTGTAGTTATTTACCATGTATGTTAGAGACTGGACCAATAACAGACTGTAGTTATTTACCATGTATGTTAGAGACTGGACCAATAACAGACTGTAGTTATTTCCTATGTATGTTAGAGACTGGACCAATAACAGACTGTAGTTATTTACCATATATGTTAGAGACTGAACCAATAACAGACTGTAGTTATTTACCATGTATGTTAGAGACTGGACCAATAACAGACTATAGTTATTTACCATGTATGTTAGAGACTGGACCAATAACAGACTGTAGTTATTTACCATGTATGTTAGAGACTGGACCAATAACAGACTGTAGTTATTTACTATGTATGTTACAGACTGGACCAATAACAGACTGTAGTTATTTAACATGTATGTTAGAGACTGAACCAATAACAGACTGTAGTTATTTAACATGTATGTTAGAGACTGAACCAATAACAGACTG
>NW_025535474.1:0-96440 GCF_020615455.1 Coregonus clupeaformis | reverse complement strand
GTCTTCCAATACTCCCCTCTTGTCCACATTCACAGCACAGGAGTAACTGTCTTTACCGACAGTTGTCTGAGTACAAGCTGGATGAGTCCTCCTTTTACATAGTGTCCGTTCTTGTACCAGGGATGTGGGTGGGGTTGGGGTTGTCAGTCAGAGTACAGGTGGTGATACAGGTCAGTGTCGTTGTCACGGTTTCGGCCGAGGCTGCCTCTCTCTCCCTTGTTCGGGCAGGTTTCGGCGTTCGTCCGCTCCGATTCTAGCTGCCACCTTCGCATATGTTTCATGTTCGTTTGCTTTTGTCTGTTTGTTTCCACACCTGTTTCTGTTTTGGCGTAATTAGTGTCCTATAAGTTTCGTTGTGTTTGTCTAGTGTTGTGTGTAATTATTTCCGTCAGTATTGTGTTTTGCTCGAGTTGAGCTTATTCTCCACTGTGCTGGAGCATTTTCGCACCTGTGTGTGCACAGTTACATTTTTGTCGCACCTGTTTGTGCGCAATTGCCTTCGCCGTGCGTGTTTTTTCGCTCGGGCTAAGTTGTCCTGTTGCCTTAGTTTGGCCAGTAATACAGCCTTTCGGAACATTCAGTCTGAGTCCTGCGTTTGATTCTACATTACACCTACAACACGCCCTGACAGAATTACACACCCTCAATGGAATCAGCAGGAGCCGAAGCAGCCCAGACGAGACTGGAGGCCCAGGTTCGGGACCAACAAGAGCAGCTCCTGCAGATGGGGACCGCCCTGCAGGAGGTGATTTGCCACCCTCCGAGGCTGGGGGTACGCCCACCGCCTCCCGCCCTGCCAGCACCATCGGCCAGCCCGCCCCATTCCAGCACCGGAACCTCGAGGAGTCCGACTATCTCTCCCGAGGGCCTACGACGGAACCGCGGCTGGGTGTCAGGGATTCCTACTCCAGGTGGAGCTATACCTGGCCACAGTGCACCCGGCACCTTCAGGGCATGAGAGCGTGTCCGCCCTGATCTCCTGCCTGAGCCGGAAAAGCGTTGGAGTGGGCCAACGCGGAGTGGAGGAAGATCGACGCCACGACGATTACTTACACCGAGTTCTCCCGCCGCCCAGGGCGGTGTTTGACCATCCCCGGAGGGGAAAGCGGCGTGGGGAGCGTCTGGTCTTCCTCCGGCAGGGGAGGAGTGCCCAGGAATTCGCTCATTCCGTACTCAGCGGCAGATGCAGGGTGGAATGATCGGGCCCTCATCGATCTATACAGATGTAGCCTACGAGAGGACGTCCGTCGGGAGCTGGCTTGTAGGGACACCAGCCTCTCTTTCGACCAGCTGGTTGACATGTCCATCAGGCTGGATAACCTACTGGCTACCCGCGGACATCCTGCGGAGGGTCCGTCCATTTCACCCTCCAGCGCCTCCGAGCCGTGTCCTATGGAGCTCGGGGCGCTGGCGCTAGAGAGAGGAGGAGTCGGCAGGCTAGGGGGTCCATCCACTGCACCAACTGTGGTCGGGAGGACACACCGCGGCTAGGTGCTGGGGATGGCCTCCTAGGGGGAGATGACGACAGGTCCCGCACTGGGGATTCCTCCAGGTGAGTAGGCGCCCCACTCACCCAGAGCTCACTGTTGCCCATTTTTGTATGCCTGTACGTTTTCCACAGGTAGCACCTCATTCCCAGCATAAGGCGCTGGTAGATTCAGGCGTGGCTGGGAATTTTATTGATAAAAAAGTTTTGTTTAGCGTTAGGGATTCCCCGCATTCCTGTTGATGTTCCTTTTCCCGTTCACGCCTAGATAGTTGTCCGTTGGGTACGGGCTTAATCAGGAGGTCACGGCGCCACTTAGGATGTGTGCGCAGGGGGATCATCAGGAGATGATTCAGCTGTTCCTGATTGACTCTCCTGCGTATCCGGTGGTGCTGGGCATGCCCTGGTTGAGTACCCATAACCCAGCGATTTCGTGGCAGGAGAGGGCTCTGATGGAGTGGTCTGCTCAGTGTGTGGGTAGATGTTTGGGCGTTTCCGTAGGGGCTACCTCGGTGGAGAGTCCAAACCAGGTGCCGGCATTGCACGTTCCACCTGAGTATGGGGATTTGGCTATTGCGTTTAGTAAGGCGAGGGCGACGCGGTTGCCACCCCATAGGCAGGGGGATTGTGCGATAGACCTCCAGGCAGGAGCTGCGCCCCACGGAGCCATGTGTATCCTCTGTCTCAGGAGGAGAAGAAAGCTATGGAGATTTACATAGACGAATCGCTGAGACAAGGATACATACGGCCTTCCACTTCCCCCGCGTCCTCGAGTTTCTTTTTCGTGAAGAAAAAGGGATGGTGGTTTGCGCTCGTGCATCGATTACCGTGGTCTCAATCAGATTACGGTGAAGTATAGTTATCCACTCCCGCTGATTGCGACCATGACTGAGTCGTTGCATGGGGGCGCGTTTCTTCACGAAATTAGATCTCAGGAGCGCGTACAACTTGGTGCGCATCAGGGAGGGTGATGAATGGAAAACAGCCTTTAGTACCACCTCGGGCCATTACGAGTATCTGGTCATGCCATACGGGTTGATGAACGCTCCGTCAGTTTTCCAATCATTTGTGGATGAGATCTTCAGGGACATGCAGGGGCAGGGGTGGTGGTGTACATTGATGACATCCTCGTGTACTCACCTACCCGTGTCGAGCATGTGGCCCTGGTGCGCAGAGTGTTGCGGAGGCTGGTGGAGCACGACCTGTATGTGAAGGCAGAGAAGTGTCTGTTTTTCCAGGAGTCGGTCTCCCTTTTGGGTTATCAGTTGTCTGCGTCAGGGGTGAAGATGGAGGTAGACCGGGTAGTCGGGCGTGCGTCATTGGCAAACACCAACCACTGTGAAGGAGGTGCAGCAGTTTTTGGGGTTTGCAAATTACTACAGGAGGTTTATCCGGGGTTTTGGACAGGTGGCAGCTCCCATCACGTCTCTGTTGAAGGGGGGTCCGGTGCGTCTGCAGTGGTCGGCCGAGGCGGACAGGGCGTTTGGGAGGCTGAAGGACCTGTTTACCTCGGCCCCGGTGCTGGCACATCCGGATCCTCTTTGCCGTTCCAGGTAGAGGTGGACGCGTCGGAGGCCGGTTTAGGAGCCGTGCTCACAACGGTCTGGCGCGCCACCTAAACTCCGCCCCTGTGCTTTTTATTCTAAGAAGCTCAGTCCGGCGGAGCGGAACTATGACGTAGGGGACAGGGAGCTGTTAGCCGTGGTACAGGCTCTAAAGGTGTGGAGGCACTGGCTTGAGGGGGCTCAACACCCTTTCCTCATTTTGACGGACCACCGTAACCTGGAGTACATCCGGGCGGCGAGGAGGCTGAACCTCGCCAGGCAAGATGGAGTATGTTCTTGACCAGGTTTACTTTTAAGATCACGTACATCCCTGGGTCACAGAATGGCAAGGCAGATGCGCTGTCTTGGCGGTATGACACGGAGGAGAGGTCCGTGGAGCCCACTCCCATACTGCCTGAGTCGTGTCTGGTGGCACCGGTAGTGTGGGAGGTCGATGCTGAACTTCGAGCGGGCGCACGCACCGACCCTAGTCCACCACAGTGCCCGGAGGGTCGGAAGTACGTTCCGCTCGAGGTTCGGGATCGATTGATCTATTGGGCTCACACGTCACCCTCCTCTGGACATCCGGGTATCGGCCGGACAGTGCACTGTCTTAGTGCCAAGTACTGGTGGCCCACGTTGGCAAGGGATGTGAGGGTTTATGTTTCCTCCTGCTCGGTGTGCGCCCAGTGTAAGGCGCCTAGACATCTACCTAGGGGTAAGTTGCTACCCCTGCCCGTTCCACAATGACCATGGTCCCACCTCTCAGTGGACTTTATAACAGACCTTCCCTCTCCCAAGGGAATACTACCATCCTGGTCGTTGTGGACCGGTTCTCTAAGGCCTGTCGTTTGCTCCCCATGCCGGGTCTTCCTACTGCCCTGCAAACTGCCGAGGCACTGTTTACCCATGTGTTCCGGCACTACGGGTACCCGAGGACATTGTGGCTGATCGGGGTCCCCAATTCACCTCCAGAGTCTGGAGAGCGTTTATGGAGCGGTTGGGGGTCTCGTTGAGCCTCACCTCGGGTTACCACCCGGAGAGTAATGGGCAGGTGGAACGCGTAAACCAGGATGTGGGTAGGTTTCTCAGAACATACTGCCAGGACCGGCCGGAGGAGTGGTCAAGGTACGTTCCCTGGGCCGAGATGGCCCAGAATTCCCTACGCCATTCCTCCACTAACCTAACTCCATTTCAATGTGTGTTAGGTTACCAGCCGGTTCTGGCACCCTGGCAGCAGAGCCAGATCGAGGCTCCTGCGGTGGATGAGTGGGCGCGGCGCTCGGAGGAGACTTGGAACGCTGCACACGTCCACCTGCAGCGGGCCCTCCGACGTCAGAAGGCGAGCGCTGATCTCCACCGCAGTGAGGCACCGGTGTACGCACCTGGTGATCGAGTCTGGCTCTCTACCAGAAACCTGCCCCTCCGCCTGCCCTGTCGGAAACTGGGTCGGCGGTTTGTAGGGCCATTTAAAGTCCTGAGAAGGTTGAACGAGGTATGTTATAGATTACAGCTACCTGTGGAGTATAAGTGTATTAACCCCTCGTTCCATGTGTCCCTTCTCAGGCCGGTGGTAGCGGGCCCACTCCAAGAAAATGAGATCTTGGAGACTCCTCCGCCCCCGTTGGACATCGAGGGGGCACCGGCGTACTCCGTGAGATCCATCTTGGATTCGAGACGTCGGATGGGGATCTCCAGTATCTAGTGGAGTGGGAGGGGTACGGTCCGGAGGAGCGGTGCTGGGTGCCGAGGAGAGCGTTTTGGACCCGTCGCTCCTGACGGAATTCCATCGGGGCATCCGACGCGCCCTGCTCCGCGTCCTCCTGGTCGTCCCCGAGGCCGAGTCGGGCGCACGTCTGGAGCCGCGTCAAGGGGGGGTACTGTCACGGTTTCGGCCGAGGCTGCCTCTCTCCCTTGTTCGGGCAGGTTTCGCGTTCGTCGTCTCCGGAATTCTAGCTGCCACCGCTATATGTTTCATGTTCGTTTGCTTTTGTCTGTTTGTTTCCACACCTGTTTCTGTTTTGGCGTAATTAGTGTCCTATAAGTTTCTCGTTGTGTTTGTCTAGTGTTGTGTGTAATTATTTCCGTCAGTATTGTGTTTTGCTCGGTTGAGCTTATTCTCCACTGTGCTGGAGCATTTTCGCACCTGTGTGTGCACAGTTACATTTTTGTCGCACCTGTTTGTGCGCAATTGCCTTTCGCCTTCGTGCGTGTTTTTTCGCTTTCGGGCTAAGTTGTCCTGTTGCCTTAGTTTGGCCAGTAATACAGCCTTTGGAACATTCAGTCTGAGTCCTGCGTTTGATTCCTACATTACACCTACAACACGCCCTGACAGTCGTTGACCACCATGTAGTGGTCACCTTCACCTGCAGGTCTGGAGTAGATAACAACATTAAATACCTCAATTACCTGTTGTCTAGTTCAAATGAGGCAGGAGTGGACGTTCTCAAATCATCAATTCAGACATTCCTATTTTACGCATACTTTCATATTATTTATATTATTTAAATACAAATTAAGACAATTTTCCAGAACCAATTAAACAGATCAGCACTATATATAACATCACTGTACCTGTAACAGACAAAGTGACTCCAGGATCCCTTCGGTCTGATCTGTAATAAATCTGAACTTGTACGTAGTGGAGTCACTCTCTCTCAGGTCTGTGATTGTCAGGGTGTGGCCATTCTTCTTATCTCTATGGTACGTCACACGACCTTTGTAGTCTGGGTCATCACTCAGACTCACATAATTCTCCACAGCAACAATTTTGGTGAACCAGAAGGTTGTTGTGACTTTATACCAACTGGGATATGTGTAAGAGCAGGACAGTTCCACTGATGACCCCTTCAAGGTACAAATACTGTGGTGTTAGTCACACTCCAGCCATTCTGCCCCAGTACAGCTGAAACCCAGTTAGACATCACAAGGACATTACATTAACTTCGATGTCCTTTGACGCACACTAACACTTTGTTCCCGTAGTAGCTGAGTTGAGACATAGATACTCTTTGGTTGAGTGTGAATGGATACCGTTTAAAGTGAAGCGGACACGCCAAATGTGTCACTAGTAGAACATGAAAATGTTTTGCTTTTAGAAATATCTGTAGATTGACAAACCAGGCAACTAAAAGATACGAATGAGACCATACCTGCTACAGACCAGAGAAAGACCACCAACACACTTCCTGCTGTTCTCAAGGCCATTGTTGCATCTCCCACCCTGCAGTCTTAGAAACATAAACAACAACTCACTCTATAGCTGGTGAATAACTACACCTGATACATTGAAGTATAAACTGGAAATGGGGTACAGGGCCTCATTACTGAAAATGAATCAGGCTCATATTGTGTTGTGTTGTATTGTGCTATATGGTTGTCTATGTGATTACTGTCTGTCTGTTAGTCTATTGCACTATATATGTATGTATGTATGTATTGTGATGTCACGAGAGGCTGTGTCCTGGAGGGACGTTACATCCCCCTGAGGTGGCTGCAAACCCAGACAGCTATGGCTCCATCTGCTGGTATGGTCGGGAACTCCACCCCTCTATGGCCAATCTTCCCACGCAGCTGAAACAAATGAGGAGCTGATGAGCTGAAGGTGTGGGGGGGAAGGGAAGAGACACAGTCTCCAACCTGGGCTCTCTGGAGGACAAGAGTGCTGCTCGTCCACTTCCATGAGGAATATAAGGATTTGGAGATACTTACCTTTGGGAAATACTCACCTTTGGATATATGCACCTGTGGAAATACGTGAGAGACATTTGGAAGGACTTTTTGCTGGGTTGGCCACTAGCTGCAACGTGGACTACAGTAAGGCTGGGGAAAAGTTATCTGAGCGAGTGAGAATTATGACTTTGGATGTGGAAGAGACATCCCTGAACTGTTAACCCTTAAAGAGCCACAAAGAGAACAGAATTTTGTTATATTTTCGTTAATTTCCCAAGACCTATAATAAAATCCTTGTTTTGTTTGAACCTTGTCTCCTTGCACTACTTGAGCAATCCCGCTGAAAGCTGTGTAGCCTCTGTGACGTCACAGATGGTGGAGAATACGGGCACGCTCAGCGTTAATAGTGCATGTCAGAGGAGGATACCGAAGGTTTGATCACCCAGTTTTCCAAGTTGGCCGTAGGCTCCCCCGCCCGACTGAAATGGAGGACATATTGAAAGCCCTTGTTGCTGGCCAGCAAGCCCAGATGCAAGCAAACGTGGCTCTCTTGGAGGAGCAAAAGAAAGCCAACCTTCTGAAGGCAGAGGAATTGCAGTTGCAGAGACAGAGGGTGGTCCAAAATACCCGCCCAATAAAGGCAAGTGACTTTATATCTAAGATGGGAGCTACCGATGACATTGAGGCATACCAGATGCATTTGAGGCCACGGCCACTAGGGAAGCCTGGCCCAAGCAACAGTGGGTTGGTCTGTTAGGCCCTTTCTAACCGGGGGAATCGCTGAATGCTGTCCGGGACCTGGGCCCCTGACCAGGTTACTGACTATGATGCCCTGAAGTCTGAGATCCTCAGCAGATATGGACTCACAAAGTTTGGTATGGCCCAGCGCTTTCACAGCTGGACCTTCCAACCAGACCAACCTCCTCGGGCGCAGATGCATGAACTTGTCCGAATCGCAAGGAAATGGCTGGATCCGCAGAGGAATACAGCAGCGGCGGCGGTGGAGGCCGTTGTGGTGGATCGTTACCTCACGCGCCCTGCCTTATGAGGCAAAACGGTTCATCAGTCAACAGGCCTTGACCACGGCTGATCTGACCGTGGAAGCTGTGGAAAAGTACCAGGCCACAGCGGAGATGCTGAATGCTTCCCGAAAAGACCCCAGGAGTGCGGCCCCCACCACAAATGGAAGAACCCGTCCAAAGGACACCAAGGTCTCGAACCCAGCCACGTCAGGACTTATCCCGGCTCCAGGGGGAGCCAGAAACCAGGCGGGTCCAAGAAGAGTACACCAGGAGGGGGGAAACTCGACAGTGTTACCGGTGTGGGGAGATGGGACATATCTCCTGGCAGTGTGGGAAACCAGCCGATGAACCTATGCCCACTGCGGAGTCCTCCAGCTCAGCACCCACACACCGTTTTGCCTCGCTCTTGGGAGTCGTAGATGGCGGCCCAGATCGACCCCCACCTGCCCGGTAACTGTGAATCACCATGATGTGGAGGCCTTACTGGATTCTGGTAGCCGGGCCACCCTGGTGCGTAAGGGGATTTGGTGGGCCCAACGTGTCTGACCCCGGGGAAAGTCCTCCCAGTTTCCTGTGTCCATGGGGACACCAGAGAATACCCCATTACTGAACTTACAATGACCAGCACACGGGGAACCATACACACGACGGCGGGGTGGTTGATTCCCTCCCCGTCCCTGTCCTAATTGGACGAGACTGCCCAGCCTTTTACCCACTCTGGAGAGAGTCTCAGGAGAGGATAACCCGAGTACCTCGGAAACGGAGAGGCAAGACTCATCCTGGGAAGGCTCCGTGCAATCCTCCGAATTACTCACTCCCGCCCGGGCTCTGATAGGGATGGCAGGTGCCCAGACCGACACAGAGACGGAGCTACAGAATCTGGACAAAGAACTGTCTGGTCTGAAGGGGACCGCTGAGAGGTATCGTTTGTTAAAGCAACAGTTAGACATGAAGACAGAAGAGTTAGATATCCTCCAGGCTAAACTCCAACAGAGCTCCTTCCATAAGCAACAGGAGGAGCTGGAGAGGCTGCGCAGGACCATCGAGGAGTGTGAGGAGACCCTGCGCAGTAGTAAGGAGGTCCAGAAGAAGGCAGAGGAGAAGTACAAGGTGTTGGAGAACAAGATGAAGAATGCGGAGGCAGAGAGAGAGAAGGAACTGAAAGCTGCTCAACAGAAGCTAAACTCTGCTAAAACCAAGGCTGATGCGTTCAGTAAGAAACTCAAGGAGAGACAACAGGAGGCTGAGTCCCTGGTCCTAGAGGTGGAGGAGTTGAAGAGAGAGCAGGCTGGCAAGCACCACGGCAATGCGGACGCCCTCTCCCGGCGTGATGCCTAATTCGCTGCCTTTACCCCGACGAGGACGTCGGTCCCGAGGAGGGGGATGTGATGTCACGAGAGGCTGTGTCCTGGAGGGACGTTACATCCCCCTGAGGTGGCTGCAAACCCAGACAGCTATGGCTCCATCTGCTGGTATGGTCGGGAACTCCACCCCTCTATGGCCAATCTTCCCACGCAGCTGAAACAAATGAGGAGCTGATGAGCTGAAGGTGTGGGGGAAGGAAGAGACACAGTCTCCAACCTGGGCTCTCTGGAGGACAAGAGTGCTGCTCGTCCACTTCCATGAGGAATATAAGGATTTGGAGATACTTACCTTTGGGAAATACTCACCTTTGGATATATGCACCTGTGGAAATACGTGAGAGACATTTGGAAGGACTTTTTGCTGGGTTGGCCACTAGCTGCAACGTGGACTACAGTAAGGCTGGGGAAAAGTTATCTGAGCGAGTGAGAATTATGACTTTGGATGTGGAAGAGACATCCCTGAACTGTTAACCCTTAAAGAGCCACAAGAGAACAGAATTTTGTTATATTTTCGTTAATTTCCCAAGACCTATAATAAAATCCTTGTTTTGTTTGAACCTTGTCTCCTTGCACTACTTGAGCAATCCCGCTGAAAGCTGTGTAGCCTCTCGTGACGTCACAGTATGTACTGTACAGTTCAAGTCAGAAGTTTACATATGCCTTAGCCAAATACATTTAAACTCAGTTTTTCACAATTCCTTAAATTTAATCCTAGTAAATATTCCCTGTCTTAGGTCAGTTAGGATCACCACTTTATTTTAAGAATGTAAAATGTCAGAATAATAGTAGAGAGAATGATTTATTTCAGGTTTTATTTATTTCATCACATTCACAGTGGGTCAGAAGTTTACATACACTCAATTAGTATTTGGTAGCATTGCCTTAAAATTGTTTAACTTGGGTTAAATGTTTCGGGTAGCCTTCCACAAGCTTCCCACAATAAAGTTGGGTGAATTTTGGCCCATTCCTCCTGACAGAGCTTGTGTAACTGAATCAGGATTGTAGGCCTCCTTGCTCGCACATGCTTTTTTAGTTCTGCCCACAAATGTTCTATAGGATTGAGGTCAGGGCTGTTATGTGGGCAGCTTGTCTCTCCCTTTTCTGTTTCCCTTCTTCCTTGTTTTGTCCCCTCTTTGTCTGTTGTATCTTGTATGTGTGTTTGTCCCCATTATGTGGGTGTGTCTGGAGTGGATCGGGGGGCGTGCTCAGGATCTGCCTCTCCTGTGCAGCTGCGGGTTGTTTCCAGTGATTCCTGCCTACGCAGCTGCATCCTATTCTCTCATCAACCTGCACTACTAATTCATGGGCATGGCTCTCCACCGGCGCCAGATCGTTGTTCTTACTAGAGCGGTAACTTGGCTCACCAGTAGAGTTAAATTGTCTTTGTCTTCAGCCTGGCTCTTTACTCTCCTTAACCTGTCGTTTGTTTTGTCTTCAGTTCAGACATACCTCCCAACCTGCCTGCCTGCCTTCCTGCCTGCCTGCCTCCCTGCCTCAGCCTCTCCTTCCTCCGGAGCCGACTAGCCCACTCTGTTCCTTTTCTTCAGTTGTTTTTGGACTAAGACAAATTGAACTTTTATTAAAATAATTTTTGTTTCCTCCACTCCCTTAGTCGTGTTTGTTTCTCTGAGTGCTGGGTTGAACCATAGCTTAACAAGGGCCTTGTGATGGCCACTCCAATACCTTAACTTTGTTGTCCTTAAGCCATTTTTCCACAACTTTGGAAGTATGCTTGGGGTCATTGTCCATTTGGAAGACCCATTTGCAACCAAGCTTTAACTTTCTGATTGATGTCTTGAGATGTTGCTTCAATATATCCACATAATTTTCCTTCCTCATGATGCCATCTATTTTGTGAAGTGCACCAGTCCCTCCTGCAGCAAAGCACCCCCACAGCATGATGCTGCCACCTCTGTGCTTCACGGTTGAAATGGTGTTCTTTGGCTTGCAAGCTTCCCCCTTTTTCCTCCAAACATAACAATGGTCATTATGGCCAATCAGTTCTATTTTTGTTTCATCAGACCAGAGGACATTTCTCCAAAAAGTACGATCTTTGTCCCCATGTGCAGTTGCAAACCGTAGTCTGGCTTTTTTATGGCGGTTTTGGAGCAGTGGCTTCTTCCTTGCTGAGCGGCCTTTCAGGTTATGTCGATATAGGACTCGTTTTACTGTGGATATAGATACTTTTGTACCTGTTTCCTCCAGCATCTTCACAAGGTCCTTTGCTGTTATTCTGGGATTGATTTGCACTTTTCGCACCAAAGTACGTTAATCTCTAGGAGACAGAACGCGTCTCCTTCATGAGCGATATGACGGCTGCGTGGTCCCATGGTGTTTATACTTGCGTACTATTGTTTGTACAGATGAACGTGGTACGTTCAGGTGTTTGGAAATTGCTCCCAAGGATCAACCAGACTTGTGGAGGTCTACCATTTTTTTTCTGAAGTCTTGGCTGATTTATTTTGATTTTCCCATTATGTCAAGCAAAGAGGCACTTAGTTTGAAGGTAGGCCTTGAAATAGCTGCTATCCATATTGTCTAATGTAGCCTGTTGTCCATATATAGTCTAATGTAGACTGTTATCAATATATAGTCTAATGTAGCCTGTTATCCATAGATAGTCTAATGTAGCCTGTTATCCATTATATAGTATAATGTTGCCTGTTATCCATATATAGTCTAATGTAGCCTGTTATCTATATATAGTCTAATGTAGCCTGTTATCCATGTAGTCTAATGTAGCCTGTTATCCATATATAGTCAAATGTAGCATGTTATCCATATATAGTCAAATGTAGCCTGCTATCTATATATAGTCTAATGTAGCCTGTTATCCATAGATAGTCTAATGTAGCCTGTTATCCATATATAGTATAATGTAGCCTGTTATCCATATATAGTCTAATGTAGCCTGTTATCTATATATAGTCTAATGTAGCCTGTTATCCATGTAGTCTAATGTAGCCTGTTATCCATATATAGTCAAATGTAGCATGTTATCCATATATAGTCAAATGTAGCCTGCTATCTATATATAGTCTAATGTAGCATGTTATCCATATATAGTCTAATGTAGCCTGTTATCCATATATAGTCTAATGTAGCCTTTTATCCATATATAGTCTAATGTAGCCTGTAATCCATATATAGTCTAATGTAGCCTGTTATTCATATATAGTCTAATGTAGCCTGTTATCCATATATAATCTAATGCAGCCTGTTATCCATATATTGTCAAATGTAGCCTGCAATCTATGTATAGTCTAATGTAGCATGTTATCCATATATAGTCTAATGTAGCCTGTTATCTATACATAGTCTAATGTAGCCTGTTATCCATATATAGTCTATTGTAGCCTGTTATCTATGTATAGTCTAATGTAGCCTGTTATCGATATATAGTCTAATGTAGCCTGTTATCTCTATATAGTCTAATGTAGCCTGTTATCCATGTGGTCTAATGTAGCCTGTTATCTATATATAGTCTAATGTAGCCTGTTATCTATATATAGTCTAATGTAGCCTGTTATCGATATATAGTCTAATGTAGCCTGTTATCTCTATATAGTCTAATGTAGCCTGTTATCTATATATAGTCTAATGTAGCCTGTTATCGATATATAGTCTAATGTAGCCTGTTATCCATATATAGTCTAATGTAGCCTGTTATCTATATATAGTCTAATGTAGCCTGTTATCGATATATAGTCTAATGTAGCCTGTTATCTCTATATAGTCTAATGTAACCTGTTATCCATGTGGTCTAATGTAGCCTGTTATCCACATATAGTCAAAGGTATCCTGTTATCTATAAATAGTCAAAGGTAGCCTGTTATCCATATATAGTCTAATGTAGCCTGTTATCCATATATAGTCTAATGTATTCTGTTATCCATATATAGTCTAATGTAGCATGTTATTCATATATAGTCTAATGTAGCCTGTTATCTATATATAGTCTAATGTAGCCTGTTATCCATATATAATCTAATGTAGCCTGTTATCCATATAGTCTAATGTAGCCTGTTATCCATATATAGTCAAAGGTAGCCTGTTATCTATATATAGTCTAATGTAGCCTGTTATCTATATATAGTCTAATGTAGCCTGATATCCATATATAGTCTAATGTAATCTGTTATCCATATGTAGTCTAATGTAGCTTGTTATCTATATATAATGTAATGTAGCCTGTCGTCCAGATACTGTAATGTGAATATAAACTGCATATATTGTCAATATAAAGAAGTATAGAATTACATATTATAACTATTAACTAGTAATTTTTAGGATATCTGTTTAAGAACTCTGATTGGTCAATCTAGGACAGGAAGTTAGGACAGGAAAATGACGCTTAGTGTGATCTAAACCAACAAAACCACAACCCACCATCACTGTGTTTCAGGTTAATACTACTCCTAAACACAACCCACCATCACTGTGTCTCATGTTAATACTACTCCTAAACACAACCCACCATCACTGTGTCTCATGTTAATACTACTCCTAAACACAACCCACCATCACTGTGTCTCATGTTAATACTACTCCTAAACACAACCCACCATCACTGTGTCTCATGTTAATACTACTCCTAAACGTAACCCACCATCACTGTGTCTCATGTTAATACTACTCCTAAACACAACCCACCATCACTGTGTCTCATGTTAATACTACTCCTAAACACAACCCACCATCACTGTGTCTCATGTTAATACTACTCCTAAACACAACCCACCATCACTGTGTCTCATGTTAATACTACTCCTAAACACAACCCACCATCACTGTGTCTCATGTTAATTCTACTCCTAAACACAACCCACCATCACTGTGTCTCATGTTAATACTACTCCTAAACACAACCCACCATCACTGTGTCTCATGTTAATACTACTCCTAAACACAACCCACCTTCACTGTATCTCAGGTTAATTCTGCCCATAAACTCATCATTCTTACTCTTACTGTTACTCATAATTCAGGCCATTTTCTAAAAAGTCCCCACTATATTATATTCTTCTCATCACCATGCCCATAACAGAGGAATATGGTTCATGGATACAGACATATAATAATAAAATATACATATTTTAAGATATTGTCAAGCATACTTACAGAGTGAAGGGGAGAGAGGTCTTGTGAAGAACTTTCTGGCAGTCTAAGGAAACAGACACTGACTGTGAGGTTTTAGGTCTGTGGTTGACACAACTTTGAAGTAGTGAGAGACCATAGAGTTGGATAAAAGACACACTAGCTACAAAGACTGTTTAAGCATTGACATGACATTGTATGCATCCTTTCAGTATGTTTATCGACTGTCATTATACTCATGGAGGTTGAACAAGAAGAAATTGACAACTTTAAAATGGAGATAGCCCTCAAATGTGCTGCCGATGTTGTAACAGAAGCCAGCATGAAAAGATGCCAAGCTGTGCCCTCTATCCAACTCTATGTCAGGGACCAAGACGCTGATTCAGAGATGGCTTGCTTCCTCATTCACAGAGGCTGTATTCAAGAGCATCGAAACTGTGACGTGTCATGGGTAATTGTGACTGACTGACTGATCTACAAATCACCTTGCATGATAAATAACTACTTCATATTATTTGTAGATCAGTCAGTCTCGACTTTAAAGTCGGCTGCAATGTCGAACGCGGCCACATTTACATGCTTGACAACCAATGATGTCACACGATATTATAATAACTTTCTACAGTACTGTGGAAAGATGTTTAACTTCTGTTTCTTTTTTGTTTTATTTTAAGGTAACAGACGATATAGAATGACAGGATAACCTGCAATATTTAAAAGAAAAAACATTAGTATGTATTGTCTTTAGCTTTGAGCTTATTTACAACATGATGCATACATTACACTGAATCACACTTCATCTAAAATAGGTAATAATGCATAATTTTACAATAAAACAAGCGTGATTATGGTATTAATATTCCTTCTCATAAATGCCATTGCTCAATAATGTCTGACAGCAATACAAAGTAAATCATTTTAACACATCAAGATAAACTTGGTCCAAGATTGTACACATTAAAAAGCTGTTATCAATGTTATCAATATCAGTCACTGAGAAAAGTACATTAGGTAATTAAAAAATCTGGAAATGTCAAAACCCCATAGAAAAATAGCAGAAGCATAATCTATCCCATTTATCATCAATATACATAATTATCATTACAAGGAAAGAGAATTCAACTCCACATTTACTCAAAAGTTAAAGCTATGGAAAACATTCTGGATCTGATAGCAATATGATAGTAGGAGAATAGAGGTGTGAGGCCTAGTTTTGGACTCCATCACATTGTAGAAACATCTCAAGTATGATCAATGGAAACAGGATGCACCTGAGCTCCATTTCTAGTCTCATAGCAAAGCGTCTGAATACTTATGTAAATAAGGTATTTATTTTTTTATTTTTAATACATTTGCAAAAATGACTGAAAACCTGTTTTCACTTTGTCATTATGGGGTATTGTGTGTAAATGTATTTAATACATTTTAGAATAAGGCTGTAACAAAAATGTGGACAAAGTCAAGGGGTCTGAATACTTTCCGAATGCGCTGTACACTACAAAGTTTTTGTGAAACTTGTTGTGTTCAGCTCTTCTTGGTTCTGGGTTTGTTGTGTACAGGTCTACTTGGTTCTTGTTTTGTTGTGTTCAGGTCTTCTAGGTTCTGTGTTTGTTGTGTTCAGGTCTTCTTGGTTCTGGGTTTGTTGTGTTCAGGTCATCTTGGTTCTGGGTTTGTTGTGTTCAGGTCTACTTGATTCTGGATTTGTTGTGTTCAGGTCTACTTGGTTCTGGGTTTGTTGTGTTCAGGTCTTCTTGGTTCTGTGTTTGTTGTGTTCAGGTCTTCTTGGTTCTGTGTTTGTTGTGTTCAGGTCTTCTTGGTTCTGGGTTTGTTGTGTTCAGGTCTTCTTGGTTCTGGGATTGTTGTGTTCAGGTCTTCTTGTTTCTGGGTTCGTTGTGTTCAGGTCTTCTTGCTTCTTGGTTCTGAGTTTGTTGTGTTCAGGTCTTCTTAGTTCTGTGTTTGTTGTGTTCAGGTCTTCTTAGTTCTGTGTTTGTTGTGTTCAGGCCTTCTTGGTTCTGGGTTTCTTGTGTTCAGGTCTTCTAGGTTCTGGGTTTGTTGTGTTCAGGTCTTCTTGGTTCTGTGTTTGTTGTGTTCAGGTCTTCTTGTTTCTGGGTTCGTTGTGTTCAGGTCTTCTTGCTTCTTGGTTCTGAGTTTGATGTGTTCAGGTCTTCTTAGTTCTGTGTTTGTTGTGTTCAGGTCTTCTTAGTTCTGTGTTTGTTGTGGTCAGGTCTTCCTGGTTCTGTGTTTGTTGTGTTCAGGTCTTCCTGGTTCTGGGTTTGTTGTGTTCAGGTCTTCCTGGTTCTGGGTTTGTTGTGTTCAGGTCTTCCTGGTTCTGTGTTTGTTGTGTTCAGGTCTTCCTGGTTCTGTGTTTGTTGTGTTCAGGTCTTCCTGGTTCTGGGTTTGTTGTGTTCAGGTCTTCCCTGGTTCTGGGTTTGTTGTGTTCAGGTCTTCCTGGTTCTGTGTTTGTTGTGTTCAGGTCTTCCTGGTTATGTGTTTGTTGTGTTCAGGTCTTCCTGGTTCTGTGTTTGTTGTGTTCAGGTCTTCCTGATTCTGGGTTTGTTGTGTTCAGGTCTTCCTGGTTCTGGGTTTGTTGTGTTCAGGTCTTCCTGGTTCTGTGTTTGTTGTGTTCAGGTCTTCCTGGTTCTGGGTTTGTTGTGTTCAGGTCTTCCTGGTTCTGTGTTTGTTGTGTTCAGGTCTTCCTGGTTCTGTGTTTGTTGTGTTCAGGTCTTCCTGGTTCTGGGTTTGTTGTGTTCAGGTCTTCCTGGTTCTGGGTTTGTTGTGTTCAGGTCTTCCTGGTTCTGGGTTTGTTGTGTTCAGGTCTTCCTGGTTCTGGGTTTGTTGTGTTCAGGTCTTCCTGGTTCTGGGTTTGTTGTGTTCAGGTCTTCCTGGTTCTGGGTTTGTTGTGTTCAGGTCTTCCTGGTTCTGGGTTTGTTGACTGTACTGTAGAGAACAGAGGTGTCCTCCTCAGCTGCTTGTGCTGCGGGTCTGAAGAGAGAAACAAAAATGAAACAAAAGTTGTGTTCCAAATGGTGGCACCATATATCCTTTATAAAGCACTATCTTTCACCAGGGCCTATGGGCTCAGGATAAAAGTAGTGCACTAAATAGGAAATAGGGTGCCATTTGGAACTCATCCGAACTGTTCATCAAAACCATCATCACATCACTCCCTCATTATAGACATGTCATAATAATTGTCTTGAGATGTCCAGAGTGCTACATTTAAAAAATAAACAACATAAAAATATGAATTTTCACTCACCTGAACCACATGAGTCCAGAGAGACAGAGGATGAGAACCAGAACAACAACTATGATTCCAACAGCTGTAGTCATAACTGAGGTTTGTTTCCCTATAATATAATATGGATGATGTGAGTACATGGTATGATATAATAAACTAAAAATAAACTGAAATACAGGACATTAATGCAATACTTGTTAAGGGATCTTATAACACAATGTATAGTTATAAACTAAGGAGTAATAATCCAAAGTATAATGATTAAGATTAAATTGAAACATGTAGTTTTGTATTGAAGTATTGAAGATGAATCTTGACCTGCTACAATGATCATCAGAGCTGTAGAGTTCTTAGATGCTATTTTATTCCGGGCCTCACAGTAGTATTCTCCACTTTCCTCAGAGCTGATGTTAGTGATGTTGTAACTCTGTCCTGATGCTTTTGGTGAGGTTATGCTCTTCTTGTACCAGGTGTATTTGTCCACAGGTGGGTTGGCATCACTGCTGCAGGTCAGAGTCACTGAACTGCCCTCCACTATTTCACCAGAGGGACTGGCTGACACTGAGGTGTTCTTTGGTCCATCTAATGTAAAATACAGTGGATTTAAAAAGAGTAAAAATTAGGTCAGTTAAAAATATTATATATACTTTCCACAATTGTACTTTTCCACACAATGACTTTTAAATTCACCCTCTTATTGAAGATGATCAATTCAAGTGTCATGTGGAGCTAATATCTGTCACTGCAATGTTAATATAGCAAACTAAACATTTAAACCACATGTACTTACATCTAACATTGAGAGTGTCTTCAGGAGAGCGGAGATCCTCATGGCCTTCCACAGCACAGGAGTATCTTCCTGCATCCTCACTGCTGGCTGGGAATAGGCTATAGACAGGAGAGTAGGTGTTGCTGTTTGGTATAGGCTGTCCATTCTTATACCAACTGTAGGCTGTGATGGGGTCCAGTGTACATTTGGTTCTACATGTCAGTGTGACTCTCGCCCCCTCTGACACAGATGTAGGATCCATCTCCAACACAACATCTAGAGAAAAAGGAAACACATCATTATTCTCCTCCTATATATGTCCTCTTATATGATATACTAGATTTGTTTTTTTCTGTCACATACCACTACTGTGTCTGGATGACTGCCCTTAATAAGGTCATTACAGTTATAGATGTGAGATGAGTGACAGATTACCTGTGACAGTCAGGGAGACAGGTGAGCCAGCAAACTTTCCTCCGGATGTTATGAATCTGAACCTGTACTCAGCAGAGTCTCTCAATCTCAGGTCTGTGATTCTCAGGGTACAGTCTCCCTTCTTATCACCAAGGTACTCAATATGACCCTCATACCTTGGCACTGAGCTCAGATCTTCAGCATCCATACCAGACCATTTAGTAAACCAGAAAGCTTTTTTGATCTCATAATAACTGGGATATGTGTAAGAGCAGGATATGTCCACTGTTGACCCCTTCAAGGCACAGATACTCGGATGGGTGTAAGTCACACCCCAACACCCCTTACCTGAAACACAAAAAGACAACAGAACACCTTATATACATCTTTAATTACAATATCTACTGGTATACACTGATGGTTTTTATAAAGTAGTAGAAAACAAACTAGTTACACACTTTACAGTAGTGAAAACCTTTAATATTGAATAATGATCAATATTTATTATTTATTTATTAGTCTCACAACCTGAAACAAAATTGTATTTGCATTGTAAAAAAGTCCACACTCACACACTTGGTCTTTTACAGCACAGGAGTAGCCGTCTTCATAGTTACTGGAGACTGGGTCTTTGTACTGGGGGGAGGTGCTCTCATCTAGATGTTGTCCGTTCTTGTACCAGATGTAGGTGGGGTTACCAGTCAGAGTACAGGTGGTGCTACAGGTCAGTGTCTTATCCTGATGTCCACCAGTCACCTTCACCTGAAGACCTGGAGAAAAACAATATCACTGTAAATCCCTTTCATCACTGACTTATCACGCTAATACAAATAAATCTTATGTTATACAGACATAAATACAAACCAAGACAATTCTCCTGAACTAAATGGAATTCAATAGTTTAGCTTTATTGAATGTAACTTTACCTGTGACAGACAGAGTGACTCCAGGTTCGCCAGTATATCTCCCTGCGGTCTGATCTGTAATAAATCTGAACTTGTACGTAGCTGAGTCACTCTCTCTCAGGTCTGTGATTGTCAGGGTGTGGACAGTCTTCTGATCTCCATGGTACGTCACACGACCTTTGTAGTCTGGGTCATCACTCAGACTCACAGGATTCCCAGCAGCATTATTTTTAGTGAACCAGAGGGTTGTTGTGACTCTACCACTGGGATATGTGTAAGAGCAGGACAGTTCCACTGTTGACCCCTTCAAGGTACAGATACTCTGAGTGGAGTAAGTCACACTCCAGCCATCTACACCCATCACTGAACAGTCACACAACACAAGGGTTTTACATTAAGCCAAGGCATATTGGCTCATACTGACAGTAAGGTTTGTCCACACTTTGTTGCCTAGTTGCTGAGTTGAGTGTCAATGAAAACCACAGATAAGCATCACTCAGTGAGGTGTGAAAGATAACTATTTAAGTGAAGTGGAGACGCCTTACAGAACACACCAGAATAATGTTATGAGTCTTAACCTTTTAGACATGTTTGTAGATTGTTAAACAGAGCAACAAAAAGACAAGAATGAGACCATACCTGCTACAGACCAGAGAAAGACCACCAACACACTTCCTGCTGTTCTCAAGGCCATTGTTGCATCTCCCACCCTGCAGTCTTAGAAACATAAACAACAACTCACTCTATAGCTGGTGAATAACTACACCTGATACATTGGAGTATAAACTGTAAATGGGGTACAGGGCCTCATTACTGAAAATGAACCAGGCTCACACACACATGTACACACACACACACACACACACACACACACACACACACACACACACACACACACACACACACACACACACACACACACACACACACACACACACACAACCACACACAACCACACACAACCACACACACCCACCCACAGGGAAGGCCCATAAGGCCCATGGAGTCTGTATCAGATTCTAGAGAAACACACATCCTACACAGTATAGATGTCAACCCTACTCCCTATCAGTCTGGTCCTAAAGGGCCCTCAGCAATACTGAACACAAATATAAACGCAACATGTAAAGTGTTGGTCCCATGTTTAATGATCTGAAAGAAAAGATTCCAGAAATGTTCTATAGGCACAAAAAGCTTATTTCGCTCAAATGTTGGGCACAAATTTGTTTACATCCCTGTTAGTGAGTATTTCTCCATTGCCAAGATAATATTCCACCTGACAGGTGTGGTATATCAAGAAGCTGATTAAACAGCATGATCATTACGCAGGTGCACCTTGTGCTGGGGACAATGAAAGTCCACTCTAAAATGTGCAGTTTTGTCACACAACACAATGCCACAGATGTCTCAAGTTTTGAGGGAGAGTGCAATTGGCATGCTGACTGCAGGTCTGTCCACCAGAGATGTTGCCAGATAATTGAATGTTCATTTTTTTATCATTTACGAGAATTTGGCAGCACGTCCAACCGGCCTCACAACCGCAGACAATGTGTATGGCGTCGTGTGGGCGAGCAGTTTGCTGAGGCCCATTGTAGTGCCATTCATCACAAGGATCTGTACATAATTCCTGGAAAGTGAAAATGTCCCAGTTCATCCACGGCCTGCATACTCACCAGACATGTCACCCATTGAGCCTGTTTGGGATGCTCTGGATTGACGTGTACAACAGCGTGTTCCAGTTCTTGCCAATATCCAGCAACTTCACACAGCCATTGAAGAGGAGTGCGACAACATTCCACAGGCCACAATCAACAGCCTGACCAACTCTATGTGAAGGAGATGTGTCGCGCTGCATTAGGCAAATAGTGGTCAAACCAGATACTGACTGGTTTTCTGATCCACACCCCTACTTTTTTTTTAAAGGTATCTGTGACTAACAGATGCATATCTGTATTCCCTTTCATTTGAAATCCATGGATTAGGGCATAATTAATTTATTTCAATTGACAAATGTCCTTATATGAACTGTAACTCAGTAAAATCTTTGAAATTATTGCATGCTGTGTTTATATTATTGTTGAGTATAAATCCACTGTGTCTCACACACACACACACACACTGAGCAGGGATTCAAATGTATGTTTGCATGTCTTTTTTCCCCTGGTTAATAATCTCATCCCTATGTAGATCAACACTCCTACACTGAGACACTTTATGAATACTGGCCCTGATGGAACAACCAAAACACAGCTCAAATAGTAACAAGAAGTAAAATGATACATTACCCTCAAGTATATGACTTACGACTAAAAACAAATAACTAAAAACTATTTTTCAAGATATTGTCAAGAGTACTTACAGCTAGAAGTGAAGGGGAGAGGTCTTGTACAGTGAGTCAACTGACTGGCAGTGCGGGAACTGCTGGTAAGTGTCAGTTCTGTGGTTGATACATATTTAAAGTAGTCAGAACACAAGTAGCTGATACAGAACTGTCTTTCCTTCCTCTTTAAGACATTAACATGCATGATGACCAGAACAGCATGTGAGAGAAGGGAGGTTACTGTATTAGAGTGAGCCCTACATTTTTAAAATGGACAAAATGTCCCCCATTTCCACTTTTCTTTAATACAGAACCATGTTAACCCCCTAAGGTTGATGTAGCATAATCCAAAAATCGCCATACAAATCTGTCAGTTTAAGGTCTGTTTTTTGTCTCAATCCACCGTGTTCACCTATGTTGCACTTCTGCATCTGTGGTGAAAGGTGACAGAGCTAGACCATGTTTGTCAGACCATGAGACGTCCCGAAAATCGGTCTTCTCATAAAATGTTGCTCTACGAACCCCTCAAGCGTCTTGGGACTCGTCTGAAGTCGGTACAGTCGATCTGTAGCATCCAAACATTTTGGGCTACACACTAATGTGTGGAAAGATGAGACTCTCACGAACATGTCTGTTGTTTTTCTCTAGGACACCCAAAGGCCACACAAGACAAAATTATGGAAGTATATACTGTTCAGTGCCAAAAATAAGGGGTTAAATCCATGTTAAAAATAGATATATATTACGATCTTACTTATATCTCTCAGGTATAGGACAGACTGTTAAGCTATGGTTAAACCCAGAACTCAGAGAAACAAAACACGACTAAGGGAGTGGAAGAAACAAAAATTATTTTAATAAAAGTTCAATTTGTCTTAGTCCAAAAACAACTGAAGAAAAGGAACAGAGTGGGCTAGTCGGCTCCGGAGGAAGGAGAGGCTGAGGCAGGCAGGCAGGCAGGGAGGTATGTCTGAACTGAAGACAAAACAAACGACAGGTTAAGGAGAGTAAAGAGCCAGGCTGAAGACAAAGACAATTTAACTCTACTGGTGAGCCAAGTTACCGCTCTAGTAAGAACAACGATCTGGCGCCGGTGGAGATCCATGCCCAGGAATTAGTAGTGCAGGTTGATGAGAGAATAGGATGCAGCTGCGTAGGCAGGAATCACTGGAAACAACCCGCAGCTGCACAGGAGAGGCAGATCCTGAGCACGCCCCCCGATCCACTCCAGACACACACCGGCAGACGCACCAACATAATGGGGACAAACACACATACAACAGACAAAGAGGGGACAAAACAAGGAGGAAGGGAAACAGAAAAGGGAGAGACAAGCTGCCCACATAACACAGACACTTCAGAATAAACTTCCTTTAGATTTTTTTGGGGGGACTATATTTTATTCCATGTAGTGAATCTGCTATTCAATGCGTTTGTATGGGCTAATAGCAGTAAGGCCAACAATATTTTTTAATCAAATAATCGTTGTATCTATTTTTTGGATAGTTAAGTTTCCTTAACATTCTAAATCAAATAGCTAAATTATCCTTGGTATGACCTTCTTAAAAATAATCAATATAGGAGGCACTCTTTCCTCTGGTCTAAAAAATAATATCCTCCAGATGAAACACTTATCACCATTGACAAACAAGGACCAACAAGGACAAACAACAGGCACAGTCCAAATACATACAATGGAACCAATAACATAGTCCCAAAAGTACAATGGGACTAACAGCACTGTCCCAAAAATACAATGGAACCAATAACAACGTTTTTTTCCTTTGCCACCAGAAAGGAGTTGAATTGTTGTACTTTACTCTCTGTGTTGGACAATGGTGATAATTTTTGATACAGGTCTTGACCCTGTGTATTATGCAGAGACATCTAACTCACCATTGTGATCTCTACAGTGCTGTCAGGTGGACATCATTAGCAACACGCAAGCTCAAACACTGGTACATTGTTATTCAGAAGGCCATTGAAGGAAAACTGCAATTTTATCTATCCTCTATTCTAGCACGAAATGAGAACACATTCAAGCTCAGATCTCAATCTTGTTTTATGCTAACAGTCCTGAAATGTAAAACCAAGCATGGAAAAAGGTCCTTTCATTATTCAGCCCCCTGATCTTGGAATTCCCTCCAAGCCAACATAAAACTTCACGACCTGGTGTCCCTAGAGGAGTTCAGGACAAATAGATGAATAGGTTGTTGAGACATGTATCTGTTTCTAGTTGTCACCCCATGTCACTAGTTTGCATTGCCTTATTTAAGGAAGCCTGTTGTTTTACACTACACACATGCCTGCACACACACACACACACACACACACACACACACACACACACACACACTGCTTGTTTGCTGTTGTATTTGTGCTTTTTTTAAACTTAGAATGACGCACCGGTGCGGGTATAAATAAATGTGTTCCTAAAAGTACAATGGAACCAACAGCATAGTCACAAAAGTACAACGGAACCAAAATTATAGTCACAAAAGTACAATGGAACCAATAGAATAGTCACAAAAGTACAATGGAACCAATAGCATAGTCCCAAAAGTACTTGGAACCAAAATTATAGTCCCAAAAGTACAATGGAACCAATAGAATAGTCACAACAGTACAAACTAAATAATTGAAAGCACATCTCACATAGTTGAAGGCATTTTGACAGCATTATGTTTCATCCCACCACTCACCTGGAGCCTCTCCAAGGCGAGAGCGGCCATGTTGGCATTCTTTAAGTTGATGAAGGCACAGAATCTCTCATGAAGAACACTGATACTCTCTATCTCCCCACATCTGCAGTACAGGACACTTAGAATTAGAATGTAGAACTCTGATACTCTCTATCTCCCTACACCAACAGAACAGAACATAGAATTAGAATGTAGAACTCTGATACTCTCTATTTCCTCACACCTACAGTACACAACATAGAAATATAATGTAGAACTCTGATACTCTCTATTTCCTCACACCTACAGTACAGAACATATAATTAGAATGTAAAAAGATTGATGATTCCCTTTCCATAAATGTCATTGGATTAGAATGGTGGACCGGCGGCCATTTTGTGCTAACCATTTCAAGTGTTAATTTTATGTTACTTGATGATTATCACACCACATCATGTAAGAAACCAAGAAAGTCACAGCAAGAGAAGCCTAAGCAGTGGACATGGAGATATATATATATATAGAAATAGAGATGTAGATACAGAACTAAAACAGATAGAAATGGGGCATGGTGGTCGTGACGTTTTGAAGAGGTCCCATGTGTGTCTCAGTGACGTTCCCCGGAGAGAGGGACAGGTTGGACCTGAGGACCGAGAGGAATGGAGGGAGGGGACCATCGTCAGAACACATCCATTAAGATGTTAAAATGACATCAATTGCACTGGTGTTATCCAGACCTGGGTTCAAATAGTATTTGAAATCATTCAAATATTTTGAGCGTTTGCTTGTACCTACTTGTGGTGTCAGATTTATGTTTTTTGCACTTTTGGGACTATTCTGTTGGTTCCATTGCATCAAACAAGCTCAATCTTTAAGTACAGCTAGTTTGAGTATAGGAAATACACTATTTTCACCCAGGTGTGGTTCCCACCCCTTCTAAATTGGTAATGCTACCTGGGTAATGCTCTGAGGCTTACCCAGTGTTCCCAGGATGTTGCGTAAATAGTGTGTCAGGGGGGTTGACAGTAATAATACTCATTTATGTTGTACTGATAAATAAAGAGCTATTCGAAGGGACTTTTATTTGGAAAATTCCTTAGGGATGATGTTGAATAATGTGCTATGACAGTTGTAGTGAATGATACTGCAACACTAATGAAGGGGTTATGACTGGTTACATAAAGGTGTAATGTCTACCCCCTTCATATGATGTGGTCCTGAGGGAATATGGGACATTATTTTATCACATTATCATCATGGCTGACCATTATTATGTTTGATTGCTGCATGCTATTTAGACAAGTCATTTATGTCAATCACCAGTAATACATAAAATATGCCTATGGTACACATTTCAGACTGATTAACTGAATAAGGAAAATGAAACATGTGTTTGACAGTTTGACGTCTCAGTGTGTTACTCATGTGATGAGTGTGATAGAAGGAGTCAGGCGCAGGAGGGTAAATCACTGAATACAGAGTTTATTCCGTCGTACACAATTGCGCTAAATAGCGACACACGAAAACAGACACAGGGGAAATATCTACCCTGGCAATAACAACGTGCGAGTAGCTCCACCAAGCTACACTACTCTCACAATAAACAATCACCCACAAGGACAAGGGGGACAGAGGGAACACTTATACACAGACTAATGAGGGGATAAGAACCAGGTGTGCGTAATTGACAAGACAAGACAAATGGAATGATAATATATTGAGCGGCAGTGGCTAGTAAGCCGGTGACGACGAACGCTGAAGCCTGCCTGAACAAGGAGGGGAGGCAGCCTCGGCGGAAGTCGTGATAGTACACCCCCCTTGACGCGCAGCTCCAGTAGCGTGCCGATCCTGTTCTCGGGGACGGCCAGGAGGATGCGGAGCAGGGCGAGCCGGATGGCGACGGTGGAAATCCCGCACCGGGACCCAGCACCGTTCCTCCGGACCGTACCCCTCCGACTCCACGAGGTACTGAAGGCCCCCAACCCGATGCCTCGAATCCAAGATGGAACGGATAGAGTACGCCGGGGCCCCCTCGATGTCCAGAGGAGGTGGAGGAATCTCCCGCACCTCAGACTCCTGGAGCGGACCAACCACCCCCGGCCTGAGGAGAGACACATGAAACGAGGGGTTAATATGGTAATCAGGGGGAAGTAATAACCTATAAGTGACCACGTTGATTCTCCTCAGGACTTTGAACGGCCCCACAAACCGCGGGCTCAGCTTCCGGCAGGGCAGGCGGAGGGGCAGATTCCGGGGTTGAGAGCCAGACCCGATCCCCCGATCACGAAGACCGGGGCCTCACTGCGGTGGCGGTCAGCATTGGCCTTCTGACGACGCACGGTGCGCTGGAGGTGAACTTGGGCAGTGTCCCACGCCTCCTCCCGCACTGAAACCAGTCATCCACCGCAGGAGCCTCGGTCTGGCTCTGGTGCCACGGTGCCAGAACCGGTTGGTAACCTAAAACACATTGTATTGGCGTTAGGTTAGTAGAGGAGTGGCGGAGAGAGTTCTGGGCATATTCTGCCCATGGCAAGAACACCGACCACTCCCCCAGCCGGTCCTGGCAGTAGGACCGCAGAATCCTACCCACATCCTGATTTACCCGTTCCACCTGCCCATTTGACTCAGGGTGGAACCCAGAGGTCAGGCTGACCGAGACCCCCAGACGTTCCATGAACGCCTTCCAGACATTGGACGTGAACTGGGGACCTCTGTCGGACACTATATCCTCTGGTACCCCGTAGTGCCGGAAGATGTGAGTAAACAGGGCCTCCGCAGTTTTCAGGGCCGTGGGGAGACCGGGCAGAGGAAGAAGGCGGCAGGACTTTGAAAAGCAGTACACAAAGACCAGGATGGTGGTGTTACCTTGGGAGAGGGGAAGATCAGTCAAAAAATCAACACTTAGGTGAGACCATGGTCGTTGTGGAACTGGTAAAGGTTGTAACTTACCCACTGGGAGGTGCCTAGGTGCCTTACTCTGGGTGCACACCGAGCAGGAGGAGACGTACACCCTCACGTCCTTAGCCAAGGTAGGCCAGCAGTACTTTCCGGTCAGGCAGCGCACTGTACGACTGATACCTGGGTGACCAGAGGAGGGTGACTTGTGTGCCCAGTAGATCAGACGATCACGGATAAGAGCAGGCACGTACCGCAGCCCAGCTAGAGACTGAGGTGGAGATGGATCTGTGCGTAATGCCTGCTCTATATCCGCGTCCATCGCCCATACTACCGGCGCCACAATGCAGGAGGCCGGGAGTATGGGGGTGTTGTCTCTGGGCCTCTCCTCTGTGTCATACAGCCGGGACAGTGCGTCTGCCTTCACGTTCTTCGAACACGAAATGTATGACAGTGAAAAATCAAACCGGGTGAAGAGTAGGGCCCACCTGGCCTGGCGAGGATTCAGCCTCCTCGCTGCCCGGATGTACTCCAGGTTACGGTGGTCCGTCCAGATGAGGGAAGGGTGTTTCGCCCCTCGAGCCAATGCCTCCACACGGTCAAAGCTCGTACAACATTCAACAGCTCCCGATCACCAACGTCGTAGTTCTGCTCCGCCGGGCTGAGGTTCTTAGAGAAGAAGGCACAGGGGCGGAGCTTGGGTGGCGTGCCCGAGCGTTGAGATAGGACAGCGCCTATCCCTACCTCAGACGCATCCACCTCCACTACGAACGCTAGTGATGGATCGGGGTGGGCCAGTACCGGGGCTGAGGTGAACAGACCCCACAGTCTACTGAAGGCCAGGTCAGCCTCAGCAGACCAGCGGAGCCGGGACTGCCCACCCTTCAACAGGGATGTAATGTGAGCTGCAACCTTGCCTAAGCCCCGGATAAACCTTCGATAGTAGTTGGCAAAGCCAAGGAGGCGCTGCACCTCCTTAACCGTGGTTGGAGTCGGCCAATTACGCACGGCTGAAATGCGATCTCCCTCCATCTCCACACCTGAGGTGGTAATGCGGTATCCGAGGAAGGAGACGGACTGCTGGAAAAACATACACTTCTCTGCCTTGGCATGAAGGTCATTTTCCAACAGTCGGGCCAGCACTTTGCGAACCAGGGACACATGCTTGGCGCGCGTAGCGAATACACCAGGATGTCATCGATGTAGACCACCACACCGCGACCAAGCATGTCCCAAAACACCTCGTTCACAAAGGACTGGAAGACGGATGGAGCATTCATCAAACCGTAGGGCATCACCAGGTATTCATAATGCTCCGTGGTTGTGGTGAATGCTGTCTTCCACTCATCCCCCTCACGAACACACACCAGGTTGTATGCACTCCTGAGATCTAATTTGGTGAAGAAGCACGCCCCATGCATTGACTCAATCACTGAAGGAATGAGGGGGAGAGGATAACTCAATCTTATCGTCTCCTTGTTCAGTGATCGATAATCAATGCACGGGTGCAGACCACCGTCTTTCTTCTTCACAAAGAAGAAACTCGAGGAGGCGGGTGAAGTGGAGGGACATATATACCCCTGGCCCAGGGGACTCGGTGACGTATGTTTCCATAGCCACCGTTTCAGCCATGCGACAGGGGGTACACATGACTCCTGGGAGGTACAGCTTCTACCCGAAGGTTTATCGCGCAATCCCCCGCCCGATGAGGTGGTAATTTTGTCTCCTGCGTCTTAGAAAACGCGTGCGCCAGATCGAGGTATTCGGGGGGAATGCGCACGGTGGATGTACCGTCTGGACTTTCCACCGTGGTTGCACCAACGGAAACACCTAGACACCTACCCTGACACTCTTGCGACCACCCCGTGAGAATCGTCTGCGGCCATGAGATGGTGGGGTTGTGGAGTGCTAGCCAAGGGATACCCAATACCACAGGGAAAGCAGGAGACTCAATAATAGAAAAAGTAACCTGCTCACAATGAGTCTCCTGGGTGATCATGGTGACTGGTACAGTAACTTCCCTTAACAAAACCGGACCCTAATGGTCGACTATCAAGTGCTCTGATGGGGAGTGGAATGGATAGGGGAACCAATGAAATGCCTTAACGGCGTGAGAATGCCCTGTCCATAAAGTTCCCAGCTGCGCCTGAATCGACTAGCGCCTTACACTGGGGAACTACCATGTGATCGGGAAAGTAGATAGGTAGGGTACAGTGCACTGCAGAGGGCACTGAATGAGTGTGGGTGTTCGATACCTGGGGTGATGCGAGAGTGCCCTGCCTGCCGCCTCCAGACCCAAAAGAGCGTTGACGAGTATGTGTGGTGTACTGTCCCTTCGTGCCACCGGAGTGGCACTGTCGCTGTAGTCCTCCACTCTCTCGGACGGCGGCTCCACCCAGCTCCATCAGCTCAGGATCCGAGTCGTCCGGGGTGGAAACGGGCAGACCCCTCCCAGGACGTCCTCTGGCTGCCAGCAGGTTGTCCAAATGGATGGCCATGTCCACCAGTTGCTTCCGCAGATGGCACCGGAAATGGTCGATTAGGGCCCGCTCGTTCCACCCGGACCCAGCTGCAAGCGTCCGAAACTCCAACGCGAAGCCCTGCGCGGTCCTCGTCCCCTGCCTCCGGTGGACCAGCCGCTCGCCCGCCTCTCGACCTTCGGGCGGGTGATCGAAGACCGCCTGAAAGAGGCGAGCGAACTCCCCGTAGTTCTCCATCGCGGCTCCTCCTTTGTTCCAAACCGCGTTGGCCCACTCCAAGGCTTTCCCCGAGAGGCAAGAAACAAGGACGGACACCTTCTCCCGCTCCGATGGCGCCGGCCTGATGCTGGAGAAGTAGAACTCCAGTTGGAGGAGGAATCCTTGGCAGAGTGCCGCCGTCCCGACGAACGCCCGTGGTCGGGATATCTGGATCCCTCCGGGTGCTGGGGTGTAGGTGGCTGGTTCCTGTTGGCCAGCTGGTCTCGACAGATCGGGTTCTCTCCTCTCCAGGCATTGGACGAACTGAAGAACCCGATCCATCGCTTCCCCCAAGCTGGCCAGCATCGTGGAATGCTCCTGGACCCATGCCACGACTCCAGGCATGCGCTCCTCTCCCGCTGACTCCATAACGGGTGGGTGATTCTGTGATGAGTGTGATAGAAGGAGTCAGGCGCAGGAGGGTAAATCACCGAATACAGAGTTTATTCCATCGTACACAATTGCGCTAGATAGCGACACATGAAAACAGGCACAGGGGAAACTATCTACCCTGGCAATACTCAGTACGGGACACTCCAACAATATACAGGCACAGGGGAAAGATCTACCCTGGCAATAACAACGTGCGAGTAGCTCCACCGAGCTACACTACTCTCACATTAAACAATCACCCACAAGGACAGGGGGGCAGAGGGAACAGTTATACACAGACTAATGAGGGGATAAGAACCAGGTGTGTGTAATTGACAAGACAAGACAAATGGAATGATGATATATGGAGCTGCAGTGGCTAGTTAGCCGGTGACGACGAACGCCGAAACCTGCTCGAACAAGGAGGGGAGGCAGCCTCGAAAAAAGTTGTTGCTCACCTGACAACATAATAACCACCGGAAAACTTATTACAGAGAACAAAAATATAAATGTCCCATGTTTCATGAGCTGAAATAAAAGATCCAAGAAATTTCCCATATGCACAAAAAGCTTATTTTGCTGAAATGTTGTGCCCAAATTTCTTTACGCATCTGGTGAACAGGTCAGGGTTCCATAGCCACAGGCAGAACAGCAGAAAACAACACAGGCCCTGATAGAACAGCTAAAACACAGGCCCTGATATCACAGCTAAAACACAGGCCCTGATATCACAGCTAAAACACAGGCCCTGATGTAACAGCACCTTTGGCAGCGATTACAGCCTTGAGTCTTCTTGGGAATGACGCTACAAGCTTGGCACACCTGTATTTGGGGAGTTTCTCCCATTCTTCTCTGCAGATCCTCTCAAGCTTTGTCAGGTTGGATGGGGAGTGTTGCTGCATAGCTATTTTTAGGTCTCTCCAGAGATGTTCGATCGGCTTCAAGTCCGGGCTCTGGCTGGGCCACTCAAGGACATTCAGAGACTTGTCCCGAAGCCACTCCTGCATTGTGTTGGCTGTGTGCTTAGGGTCGTTGTCCTGTTGGAAGGTGAACCTTCGCCCCAGTCTGAGGTCCTGAGCGCTCTGGAGCGGGTTTTCATCAAAGATCTCTCTGTACTTTGCTCCGTTCATCTTTCCCTCAATCCTGCCTAGTCTCCCTGTCCCTGCCGCTGACAAACATGCCCACAGCATGATGCTGCCACCACCATGCTTCACCGAAGGGATGGTGCCAGGTTTCCTCCAGACGTGACGCTTGGCATTCAGGCCAAAGAGTTCAATCTTGGTTTCATCAGACCAGATAATCTTATTTCTCATGATCTGAGAGTCTTTCGGTGCCTTTTGGCAAACTCCAAGCGGGCTGTCATGTGCCTTTTACTGAGGAGTGGCTTCCGTCTGGCCACTCTACCATAAAGGCCTGATTGGTGGAGTGCTGCAGAGATGGTTGTCCTTCTGGAAGGTTCTCCCATCTCCACAGAGGAACTCTGGAGGTCTGTCAGAATGACCATCCGGTTCTTGGTAATCCATTTTAGAATAAGGCTGTAACGAAACAAAATGTGGAAAAAGTCAAGGTCTGAATACTTTCCGAATGCACTGTAACAGCTAAATAACAGCCCCTGATTATATGAGCTAAAACACAGCTCAAAACAAAACGAAATGTTAAAGGATACGTTAAGACATACCCTCAAGAAAAAATTATTCAAGTGCACACTTCGGGAAGGTTGAAGAATCAGGACGCAGTCAGAAAGGGCTGGGGCCAGGGACAAGGGGCAGAGAGGAAGAGGTGAAGCTGAAATCTTTGCCAGGCGCCAGAGAACCGGGCGAAGGATTTACATTTTCCACAAAACTCTTTCATCAATGGGGAGAGGGAGGGGAAGGGGTCATTGCAGGTCAGACCCTACAATGACCCCCTTTAGTGTCTACAACATGGTCGTCGTAAAGGTGGTTGCCTGGAAACCCCTCAAGGTTCTAATGATGACATTATCTCCATTATCTGACATCAACGATGACATGTTTCACAGCTCAGGCCGAGGGAGAGAAGGGGGAAGGAAATCAGAGGAGCACTTCATACTGTATGTCCAGTGTTCAGTTTGTGTTGTGTGTCAGAGGTCTACAAAAGGGGTGACACCCCCAAAAACCCCATTCTATCCAAGCCTCCTGTTCCCTTTTAAAGTAGGTACACGGTCCCTCCTCGTCTTCCACAATCTTAATATTCATTATTCTGTTCTTCGTCCTCCTCTTCCTCCCTCTGTAAGGGTGGTCAGAGTTGTCAGGGTGGTCAAACAACAACACAATTAGACCCAACCAAATCATGAGAAAACAAAAGAGAATTACTTGACACATTGGAAAGAATTAACAAACAAAAAACAGAGCAAACTAGAATGCTATTTGGCCCTAAACAGAGAGTACACTGTGGCAGAATACCTGACCACTGTGACTGACCCAAATTTAAGGAAAGCTTTGACTATGTACAGACTCAGTGAGCATAGCCTTGCTATTGACAAAGGCCGCCGTAGGCAGACCTGGCTCCCAAGAGAAGACAGGCTATGTGCACACTGCCCACAAAATCCTGGGAAAGGATAAAGTAATTCCTCTACTACCCCCCCACCCCCCCACAAGAAAAGGGCAACCAGTGAAGAACAAACACCATTGTAAATAAAACCCATATTTATGTTTATTTATTTTCCCATTTGTACTTTAACTATTTGCACATTGTTACAACACTGTATATATACATAATATGTGTCACGATCGTCTAAGGATGAGGACCAATGCGCAGCGTTGAATGCGAACATCTTTTATTAGATAAATGATCACACGATCAAAATAACAAATGAAAACGTGACGTCTACAGTTTAACACAACCCAACTAGAACAAGAAACCACAAACACCACGTGAAAGACAGATAGTTAAATATGGCTCCCAATCAGAGACACCCAGCAGACACTCGTTGCATCTGATTGGGAGTCACTCAGCCCAACATAGAAATATCAAACATAGAATTTCACACCCTGGCTCAACATAACATTGTCCCCAGAGCCAGGGCGTGACAGTACCCCCCCCTAAAGGCGCGGACTCCGGCCGCGCCAAACAACCACAACAGGGGAGGGACCGGGTGGGCACTCCGCCTCGGCGGCGGATCCGGCTCCGGACATGACCCAGGCACGGGTTGTGCTGGACTGACGACGCACACCCCTGGCTTGATGCGTGGAGGAGGAACGGGCCGGACCGGGCTGACGAAGCGCACCCCTGACTTTGTGCGGGGAGCAGGAATGAGCCGGACCGGGCTGACGACGCGCACCACTGACCTGGTGCGGGGAGCTTGGATGGGCCGGACTGGGCTGGCGACGCGCACCACAGACTTGGTGCGGAGAGCAGGAACGGGCCGGACAGGGCTGACGACGCGCACCACTGACCTGGTGCGGGGAGCTTGGATGGGCCGGACTGGGCTGGCGACGCGCACCACAGACTTGGTGCGGAGAGCAGGAACGGGCCGGACAGGGCTGACGAAACGCACCATAGACTTGGTGCGGAGAGCAGGCACGGGCCGTGCCGGACTGACGACGCACACCACTGGCTTGGTGCGGGAAGCTTGGATGGGCCGGACTGGGCTGGCGACGCGCACCACAGACTTGGTGCGGAGAGCAGGAATGGGCCGGACAGGGCTGACGACGCGCACCACAGACTTGGTGCGGAGAGCAGGAATGGGCCGGACAGGGCTGGCACGACGCGCACCACAGGCTCGGTGCGAGAGGCAGGAACAGGCCGAACCGTACTGGGGACACACGCCACTGGCCCTATGCAGGGATCAGGAACGGGCCGGACCGGACTGGTAATACACCCCAGTACCTCTCGCCGTGCCTCCACACTTTCCCTCTCCTCTGTGACCAGTGGCCCCCTTAACCTGGCGGCCTCCTCTTCACACCCGCTGGACCGCTCCATCGCGGCCTCCTGCTGCCCGTCGTCCACGTCGTGAGCCCCCCTAAAATTTTTCTGGGGTTCTCTCCTCCCCGTGGACCAGGCCTCCCTAGCTCTCGCCAGACTCTCGATCCATTGCTTCATAGACCAGCCTCTCTCCTCTTCACTTAGCGTGGCCCAGCCGAAACTCCTACTCCCCTGATCCAAGGTCCTTCCTCTCTCCTCTTCACGCTGCTTGGTCCTGTCTTGGTGGTTTCTTCTGTCACGATCGTCTAAGGATGAGGACCAATGCGCAGCGTTGAATGCGAACATCTTTTATTATATAAATGATCACACGATCAAAATAACAAACGAAAACGTGACGTCTACAGTTTAACACAACCCAACTAGAACAAGAAACCACAAACACCGCGTGAAAGACAGATAGTTAAATATGGCTCCCAATCAGAGACACCCAGCAGACACTCGTTGCCTCTGATTGGGAGTCACTCAGCCCAACATAGAAATATCAAACATAGAATTTCACACCCTGGCTCAACATAACATTGTCCCCAGAGCCAGGGCGTGACAATATGACATTTGAAATGTCTTTATTCTTTTGGAACTTCTGAGTGTAATGTTTACTGTTAATATTTATTGTTTATTTCACTTTTGTTTACTATCTACTTCACTTGCTTTAGCAATGTTAACACACATTTCCCATGCCAATAAAGCCCCTTAAATTGAATTGAAATTGAATTGAGAGAGAGAGAGAGAGAGAGAGAGAGAGACAGAGAGAGACAGAGAGAGACAGAGAGAGACAGAGAGACAGAGAGAGAGAGAGAGAGAGAGAGAGAGAGAGAGAGAGAGAGAGAGAGAGAGAGAGAGAGAGAGAGAGAGAGAGAGAGAGAGTTGAGTTTGAGTTTGAGTTGAGTTTTAAATAATCTTTATTGGGTCTGGGAGCCCACCACACAAATACTCATACAAAACCGTATTTACACATCAATTAAAAACACAACTCCAATTCCTCCTCCACAGTAACTGAACACAACAGCCTCTGAATACCCCATATACTCATAAACAGATCAATATTGTTGACAAGTTTATAATAGGCAAACTCAACCCTTAGTCTTGCTGCCAACATTCCCTCCAGCATTGATCCTGGAAGAAATGTCCACCAGGCCTTGCCCACCCTCGTGCAGTGGCAGGTACAGGGCTGAAGCTTTAATCCAATGTTGTCCAGACCAGAAGAAGTTGACAAGGGTGGCTGAAAAATCAGTAGTCTGTGCCACAGGGTAGAGGCAGCTAGGTTATTATCTACCAGTACCCTTCCCCTATAAGACAGCTGGGGCAGCACCCATTTCCATCTTGACAGTCTGGCACACACTTTCTCCACTACACCCTCCCAGTTCTTTTTCTGAAAGACATCGGAGCCTAGAAAAAACCCCAAAGTCTTCATCCCATCTCTGCCCCACTGAAGCCCCCCTGGTAACCGTGGAGCGGACCCCATCTGAAGCTGGCCTGCCCACAGCGCTTCACTCTTTCCCCAATTGACTCTAGCTGAGGAGGCCCCCTCATACACCTTTAAAGCGTCTGAGAGAACCTTAACATCCTCACCCCCTGTAATAAAAACTGTCACGTCATCTGCATACGCAGACAGTGCTATCGTGGGACCCTTCATTACACCTGGCACAGAGAAACCAGTAAGCTTCGCTCTTAAAAAACAAAGCATTGGTTCAATCGCCAGACTGTATAACTGCCCTGAAATTGGGCATCCCTGCCTGATGCCCCTTTGGACAGGGATGGGACAACTCAAACCACCCCCCACCTTCACCATACACGAAGCCCCAGCATACAGTAAATTCATCCAAGACAAAAAAACATCCCCAAACCCAAAGGCCTTCATTGTTTTAAACAAGTACTGGTGGTCCACACGATCAAAAGCCTTCTCCTGATCCAAAGAAAGTAAACCCACATTTACATCAGACAGTTTACAAATGTCCAAAACATCTCTTATTAGAAACAAGTTGTCAACAATAGAGCGATCAGGTACACAGTAGGACTGGTCCTTGTGGACCAACAATCCCAGATACTCTTTCAACCTGTTTGAGAGACATTTAGAAACAATTTTATATTCTGCACACAGCAAAGCAACAGGTCTCCAATTTTTTATGAGAGCCAAATCCCCCTTTTTGGCAACAGTGAAAGTACCGCACGTTGACAAGATACAGGAAGAGAGCCCTCATGAAAAGATTCACACACCACTTCATAAAAATCCTCCCCAATAGACCCCCAAAAGTGCTTATAAAACTCAGATGGTAAACCATCAATGCCAGGGGCTCGGCCTGTTGAGAGCTGCATAACTGCTGTGGACAGCTCTTGCAGTGTAATGTCAGAGTCCAATGCGACTCTTTGCTCAGGTCCCAATTGAGGAAGACCGTGTAACAACTGTTCAGTACACAGAGAGTCACAATCCTCCGCCTTATAGAGGGCAGAATAGAAATCCACGGCATGTTGACGCATTTCACTGTCATCCGTGGTCACCTTCCCATCAGGGAGACGAAGGCAGACCATCTGTTTACGTTGCAATGTCGACTGTCCTAGGTTTTTAAAAAAAGCACTAGGAGCATCCATATCCTTGAGGGAAGCGAAACGAGACCTAATCAAGGCACCCTTCACTCTTTCATGCAGAAACGACCTCAATTCATGTTTCTTGTCCTGTAAATTCATGACTAGTCCGGGGTCATTCTGAGTGAGCAACTTCAATTCAATAGATGTAATGTTCTGTTCAAGGGCCCTGATAGTCTCTTTAACTTCAATTCGAGACAGAGCAGTATACTGTTGACAAAATAATCGTATTTGGGCCTTCCCAACCTCCCACCATTGTCTCAAGGACTCAAAATTCCCTTTTGTAACCCTCAATTTTTCCCAAAACAACAAAAACCTTTCACAAAACATGACATCATGTAACAATTTAACATTGAAATACCAATAAGATGATGACCTTCGTGGACAGGACAAGTGAATATCAACAGTGACAATATGGTGATCAGAGAAACCCACAGGAGTAATGTCACACCTTCCAACCCTACTACAGTATTGCTCAGATACATACAACCTGTCTAACCTTGCTGCACTGACATGACCTTCATTAACTTTTAGCCATGTGTACTGCCTAACTTTTGCATTCCTTACTCTCCACACATCAGAAAGCTCAAACTCAGTTAATAGACCAGACAGACAAATTGCTGACCGCAGGTGAGGTTCTTCAGCGGTGCGATCAACAGTAAAATCCACTGTACAGTTCCAGTCCCCCCCTAAAACCATAACCCCTCTTGGTCACACTGTCTTAAGGTTTCCTTTATTTTATCAAAACCAACAATACGCTCTGTACCCTCATTAGGAGCATAAACATTCAAAAAAACAAACAAAAACCCCATAACATCCACCTTGACCAATAAAACCCGACCCTTGACAATCTCTGTTGTAGATACCACAGTCACCCCTAAGCCTGAAGAAAACAAGATTGCCACCCCAGCACTGAAATTAGTACCATAACTGAGTATATGCTGCCCCTCCCACCACATACCCCAGTCAGCCTCATTTTCCTCATCACTATGTGTCTCCTGTAGGAAAACTACATTAAGCCATTTCTGTTTTATTACTTCTAATACCCAAGCCCTCTTATTCCTGTCCCTTCCTCCATTAATATTGAGAGAACCTACCCTTAGTACCTCCATATAGAAAAGGAAAGGAAAAGCAGAAGACACCACAGAGAAACCAGACAAAGAGAATAGAACACCCTATGAGGCATAATCATCATCATCATTATTTAAATGTTCTCTTAACCTGACCGCGTTTCCCACCACCTTTTGCTGCTGCAACAGCAGTAACACATTTCCTCAAGCGAAACCGCTTCTTCTCACTCAACTGGTCTAACCCCACCGTCTTCTGTAACATCACAGCTGACCTCACAAATTTATCAACATCAAAATAATCTGCCAATTTGACGGATTTCCCAAAAGTCTGATCCAGAAACCCATTTACCTCCTCTAGATCGTAAATTGAGTCCTCACCAGCTGATATCGTATCAAGAGAGATATCCATATCCTTCTCCTGATCCTCCTCAACTGAGGCCACAGACCACTGACTCCCCTCTACCACATCCCTTTCAACACTCCCCCACTTGCACCCCATCACTCGTACCAGGCATCTCCTCCACTACCTGGGAGACTAGCCCCACCTGAACCCCATTACTCGTAGTGGGCATCTCCTCCACTACCTGGGAGACTAGCCCCACCTGAACCCCATTACTCGTAGTGGGCATCTCCTCCACTACCTGGGAGACTAGCCCCCCTGTACCCCAGCACTCATAGTGGGCATCTCCTCCACTACCTGGGAGACTAGCCCCCCCTGTACCCCAGCACTCATAGTGGGCATCTCCTCCACTACCTGGGAGATGAGCTCCACATGAACCCTCTCCCTGTAACCCATTACTTGTAGTGGGCATCTCCTCCACTACCTGGGAGATTAGCTCCACATGTACCCCCTCCTGTACCACAGCACTCGTACTGGGCACCTCCTCACCAGTCTGAGGAAATGGCCCTTCAGATCCATCCTTACCTTCTACAACAATTTTTTTCTGCTGCATAACATTTCCCTCTGGTACAAGTTGCACCTCTGTGCCCTCAACACGGACAACTTGTTCCTCAGCAACAGATGCGTGTGGCTGCTCTACCACTGTCAGCCCACCTCTTCCTACATCAGTGGGCCCAGGCGTTACGAGGACCACCTGCGCCCCTCCCTCTGCCTTCTCCCTTTTCGGGCAAGCATGTCGCTTATGACCAACATCCCCACACTCAAAACACTGTTGACTACCCGTACTAGCATAAGCCATATACAGTCTATTGTCATACTTGACTTTAAACGATAAGTCCAAAGTCTGCTCCGGTGAGTCCAAAAACATAAACACCTGTCGCCGAAATGACATTACCTGTTTCAACGCCGGGTGTTTGCCACCCAATGGGACAACCTTAATTGAACTTGCAAACTTCCCAAAGCGCAATAACTCGCGCTCCAATAGCTCATTTGGAATGAATGGCGGTACATTTGAAATCGTTACCCTTGTTGACGGAGAAAAAAGCGGCGTAACTTGAATAAACATTCCTTTAAGAAGTATGCCATGCTCAACCATACGATCAACAAGGCGCTCTTCTTTAAGAAATACCACCACCGCTTTATTCATCCGTGACGCATAAGCAACATTCTCATATCCTACCTTCTCTCCTACGGCGACCAGAACCTCCTCCACCGTGACAGTAGCTTCAGTAACACACCTAAAGCCGTGCCGAAGTGACAGGGACGGCGTCCCGATTCGGGCCGGCATCCCCACCAAAATCAGGGTAATTTCGACACGAAAAACAATATACTTAATTCTACCACAACAAAAAAATTGAAATAATAACCTTAATCATGCATAGAATAAAAAAGGATATCACCAAGAAAAGGAAAACCCAGGATATCTAACTCTACACAACACTCGCACTTAGCACTCACTCAAACAATTCCCAGCACGCACCAAACACTCCCAGCATGCAGAGAGAGAGAGAGAGAGAGAGAGAGAGAGAGAGAGAGAGAGAGAGAGAGAGAGAGAGAGAGAGAGAGAGAGAAACTTGAAAGTGAAAGTGCTCAATGGTGCTGCCCATGCTAAAACGTGCTTTTGGGCACTAGAGTCCTCTATCTATCTCTATGGAGGACACATGAAAACACCTGCAACCGCATGCCAGTGCTCCCGCCTGCACAATCTGGCATTTGTCTGTCATTTTTTCTGTGTCAAAAGTTATGATATGAGTTGATTGGTAAAACTTCAGAATAACTCATAATTAACCAATTATAAATGCTTATATATGATTATAAATGATAGTTGATGTTTTGACAGAGACAGATGTCCTTACCCTGTGGAGGCGTATTGGGTGGCTGAGGAGGTGTTGAGGCCTCTAGGGTTGGTCCTCTGGGGAGAGGGAGGGGTTCTCTGCATACAGCGGTCTGGGTACCAGATCACCAGCCTGGTGCTCTCCAGCTCCACCCCCTGGACAGGAGGACAAACAGCAGGCAGAGTCCAAATACATACAATGGAACTAATAGCATAGTCCTAAAAGGTTGTGCAGCCTGTCTATACTATGTTCCCTGTGGTGGGGTCTGGTAGTGCAGCCTGTCTATACTATGTCCCCTGTGGTGGGGTCTGGTAGTGCAGCCTGTCTATACCATGTCCCCTGTGGTGGGGTCTGGTAGTGCAGCCTGTCTATACTATGTCCCCTGTGGTTGGGTCTGGTAGTGCAGCCTGTCTATACCATGTCCCCTGTGGTGGGGTATTGTAGTGCAGCCTGTCTATACTATGTCCCCTGTGGTGGGGTATTGTAGTGCACCCTGTCTATACTATGTCCCCTGTGGTGGGGTCTGGTAGTGCAGCCTGTCTATACTATGTCCCCTGTGGTGGGGTCTGGTAGTGCAGCCTGTCTATACTATGTCCCCTGTGGTGGGGTCTGGTAGTGCAGCCTGTCTATACTATGTCCCCTGTGGTGGGGTCTGGTAGTGCAGCCTGTCTATACTATGTCCCCTGTGGTGGGGTATTGTAGTGCACCCTGTCACTACAGACCCTGGTTCAATTCCAGGCTTCATCACAATCTGGCCATAATGGTGAGTCCCATGGGGTGGCGCGCAATTTGCCCAGTGTCGGCAGGGGTAGGCCGTCATTGTAAATAAAATTTGTTCTTAACTGAATTGCCTAATTAAATAAAAAATTCACAGGGTCTGAGCTCTCCACCTGAAATGAGACAACTAGGTTAACAGTGCGTGTGATTTCTGATGAATTATTATTGATCTATGATAGTTTATCTCCTGACAGTAATGGCTACGTGGTTCAATAGAGCCATCATGTGTCCAATAGGCAGAAATACAAGAAACAACATCGAAGTGGAAATAGTAATGAATCAATGTATTAATAGTTAATCAAATAATCAATGTCTATATTGTCTTATTTTTGTTTTATTTACAACATTATGTTTATCCTGAATTGACACTGAACATCACTGTAAAAACTGCAAATGTAAAAATATTTGATGTATCTAAATAGTTAAAAATATATTTATTTTTAATAATAAAACAAGCAATATCATGACACTGAACAATATGGTAGTACATAATATAAAATGCGGAACAATGTCTGACAACAATACAAAGTAAATCATCATTAAACACATCAGGAGCAACTTGGCCCAAGAGCTACAAGTATTAAAAAGCTGTTACCAGTATTATTCATGTTAGTCGCTGAAAAGTATCATCCTGCATCCTTTGACTCTCTATATCCCCTATCCTCCCGGCCGGCTCGGTCCTCCCCTCCTGCACCGTGGCTTGATGACTCATTGGGAGCTCACAGAACAGGGCTCTGGGCAGCCGAGCGGAAATGGAGGAAAAATAGACTCCCTGCGGACCTGGCATCTTTTCACTAACTCCTCTCTACATTTTCTTCATCTGTTTCTGCTGCTAAAGCCACTTTCTACCACTCTAAATTCCAAGCATCTGCCTCTAACCCTAGGAAGCTCTTTGCCACCTTCTCCTCCCTGCTGAATCCTCCTCCCCCTCCCCCCCCCCCCCCTCCTCCCTCTCTGTGGATGACTTCGCCAACCATTTTGAAAGAAGGTTGACGACATCCGATCCTCGTTTGTTAAGTCAAATGACACTGCTGGTCCTGCTCACACTGCCCTACCCTATGCTTTGACTTCTTTCTCTCCTCTCTCTCCAGATGAAATCTTGCGACTTGTGACGGCCGGCCGCCCAACAACCTGCCCGCTTGACCCTATCCCCTCCTCTCTTCTCCAGACCATCTCCGGTGACCTTCTCCCTTACCTCACCTCGCTCATCAACTCATCCTTGACCGCTGGCTATGTCCCTTCCGTCTTCAAGAGAGCGAGAGTTGCACCCCTTCTCAAAAAACCAACACTCGATCCCTCTGATGTCAACAACTACAGACCAGTATCCCTTCTTTCTTTTCTCTCCAAAACTCTTGAGCATGCCATCTCTCTCAGAATGACCTTCTTGATCCATACCAGTCAGGTTTCAAGACTGGTCATTCAACTGAGACTGCTCTTCTCTGTGTCACGGAGGCTCTCCGCACTGCTAAAGCTAACTCTCTCTCCTCTGCTCTTGTCCTTCTAGACCTGTCTTCTGCCTTTGATACTGTGAACCATCAGATCCTCCTCTCCACCCTCTCCGAGTTGGGCATCTCCGGCGCGGCTCACTCTTGGATTGTCTCCTACCTGACCGGTCGCTCCTACCAAGTGGCGTGGCGAGAATCTGTCTCCGCACCACGTGCTCTCACCACTGGTGTCCCCCAGGGCTCAGTTCTAGGCCCTCTCCTATTCTCGCTATACACCAAGTCACTTGGCTCTGTCATATCCTCACATGGCCTCTCCTATCATTGCTACGCAGACGACACACAACTAAACTTCTCCTTTCCCCCCTTCTGATAACCAGGTGGTGAATCGCATCTCTGCATGTCTGGCAGACATATCAGTGTGGATGACAGATCACCACCTCAAGCTGAACCTCGGCAAGACGGAGCTGCTCTTCCTCCCGGGGAAGGACTGCCCGTTCCATGATCTCGCCATCACGGTTGACAACTCCGTTGTGTCCTCCTCCCAGAGTGCGAAGAGCCTTGGCGTGACCCTGGACAACACCCTGTCGTTCTCCGCTAACATCAAGGCGGTGACCCGATCCTGTAGGTTCATGCTCTACAACATTCGAGAGTACGACCCTGCCTTACACAGGAAGTGGCACAGGTCCTAAATCTGGCACTTGTCATCTCCCCGTCTGGATTACTGCAACTCGCTGTTGGCTGGGCTCCCTGCCTGTGCCATTAAACCCCTACAACTCATCCAGAATGCCGCAGCCCGTCTGGTGTTCAACCTTCCCAAGTTCTCTCACGTCACCCCGCTCCTCCGCACACTACACTGGCTTCCAGTTGAAGCTCACATCTGCTACAAGACCATGGTGCTTGCCTACGGAGCTGTGAGGGGAACGGCACCTCCGTACCTTCAGGCTCTGATCAGTCCCTACACCCAAACGAGGGCATTGCGTTCATCCACATCTGGCCTGCTGGCCCCACTACCTCTGCGGAAGCACAGTTCCCGCTCAGCCCAGTCAAAACTGTTCGCTGCTCTGGCACCCCAATGGTGGAACAACCTCCCTCACGACGCTAAGACAGCGGAGACACTTGAAACCCCACCTCTTTAAGGAATACCTGGGATAGGATAAAGTAATCCTTCTATCCCCCCTTACCCCACCCCCCAAAAAAATAAAAATAAAACATATTGTAAAGTGGTTATCCAATTTCACAACTCTTAGTACAAAACTCAAAACAGATAATCAAAAAGGTGTTTTTCCACAACTTTAAGCTCATTTTCAAATGACTGAGTAAAACACAAAAAATCACACAGTAACTTTTTCACCAAACATAATCAGTATTTCATCTAGAAATACCTTTCATATAAAGTCATTGCCCTTCACAATGCAATGCTCACAATACTTTTCATATGCTTCTCTTCTCATTTGTTTAAATACATTTGACCATCACTTAATCCAGCTGTGCTTAATGGTTAATCACTTAACCGTTTGGTAAACCTATAGATTTTTAACTGGTTTGTCTACTATATTATGGATTTTGAGAGCTACAGAAATAAAATGTGTGTTTGTAAAGTATAAACATCTAAATTACATGTATGATACATGATAATCATACATAATGACAACTCGTTATTGCTAACTGATATCACATAGTGGTAACCACAATTGGTCACCATATAAAAGGGGGTGTGTGAACACTTGCAATTTCTTTCAACATGGAGCAGGATAGACAGCAAGGGAGAGGAATAAATCAAAGAGCTCGTGGACAACGGACCCATCATAGAGGTCAAATCCCCGACCCATCATAGAGGTCTAATCCCCGAGCCGACTAGGTGAAAAATCTGTCGATGTGCCCTTGAGCAAGGCACTTAACCCTAATTGCTCATGTAAGTCGCTCTGGATAAGAGCGTCTGCTAAATGACTAAAAAAAAAAAAAAAAAAAAAAAAGAGGTGGACATGGGCCCCATCAAAGAGGTCAAAGAGGTGGACATCAGAGAGAGGGAGGCAGACGGCAGGGAACTGTCGTGTCTAATGAAGTCCGGGCCAAGAGGCCTTGCCATGGCAGAGGCTGCCAGATTAGTTCATCCCAATCTGAAAAAGATCAGCTGTCAATTAGATTATGAAAACATTTTGCCATGAAAACCGGTTAATCTGCAGGATATGCACTATGCTTTACCATTACATTTAAAGTAAATTACACATTGTAATGCATGTGGTGACCGTGGTAGTGTGCTGACCTACCAGCAGGAGTGGGCAGTTGTGGAAATGGTGAGGGCCAGGAATGACATATGGCTGTCTGAAATAAAGCAGGCCATTGAGGAGAATGATGACACCTTTGCCAATGTGCATCCATCAGCCTACTAATAATCACCTGCCTTTTGAAGAGGCAGCAGGTATCTATGGAACACATTTACCTGGTGCCTTTTGAGAGGAACAACCACCAGATAAAACAGCTGTATGAGTATGTTCAGGTACAGCACTATATACTGTATCACTGTTACTATGTGATGCACATGCTACTTCACAATACATTACTGGAACTATACTATAAAAGCACTAAAGATGGTGTGGTAGGACGTAGGCCATGACTTGGATCCTACAACGCTGCACACCTCATTGTGTTTCTCAGTGAAATTGAGCAGGCCTGTCAAGTGTGAAGGGGTCACCTATGTCATTGTATGGGACGATGTCAGGTTCCACCATGCAGAGGTGGTTCAGGTATGGTTTCGGGCCCATCCCCGATTCGTGACCCTATACCTGCCCCCATACTCTCCTTTCCTCAACCCTATTGGGGAATTTTTCAGCATGAAGGTGTATGATGTCCTGCAATGCATGAACAATGAGGACATTCACTATGATGTGGATGAGAATTTATAGCCAAATGCTCAAGGTAGGCTTGATGCAAATTAATGCGTGCTAAAGGTTGTTTAATTTTCATTCATTTTATTTGTTTAATTTTTGCATGAATTATGTGTAGAGGATGTCTTCATTGATCACCTTTGATTGCACATTGGATAGATATTATGGAAATTATAGATCTTCTGTCAATTTTGTTGGGTAATGTAAGTGTATTGCCTGATGTGAAAACTGTGTAATTTACAGTACAGTAGCATATTACTTTCAGCACTTCTAAGGGCGATTTGAAACACATATCTTGCATTGTTTGCTATTGGATTAACTGGTAGTTAAAATGACTAAATTGAAAATATAGTATGTTGTGTTTTGGTGATTAAACCAATGTTCTCATTACATTTCAGAATGAACTTATATTTTGAATTAATGGATGTGTGGTGATAGATGTTTACAATCAAAATTAATGTACAATGACAGATTTTGAATGAAAGACTGGCTGCGTTATAAGTGTGACCAGTTTGGAGTTTTGTACTAAGAGTCGTGAAAATGTACCACGTATGGGTGAAAATAAAACCAAAACGATTTTAAAAAACGAGAACCTTTTGCATGTAGTGTTGATAAAACACGTTTGTGTGCGTGAATGTTTGTGTGTGTCTGTGTGTGTGCATGTTCATGTGTATGACTGTCTGTGTGTGTGTGTGTGTGTGTGTGTGTGTGTGTGTGTGTGTGTGTAGGCATTTGGATTTGATGTTTAACAAACATATAGATGAGCTGGTTAAGAAGATAAGATTTAAAGTTGGCTTTTTTTACGGAAACAGGTCGTGCCTTTCTCTAAGCACTAGGAAGCAGATTATTCAGTCAACCTTTTTATCTGTTCTTGATTATGGTGATATTATTTATCAAAGTGCAGCTGCTACTACTCTTAACCCTTTGGATGCCATCTACCATAGTGCCCTTTGTTTAATAACAGGAGACAGATTTGATACTCATCAACGCATACTGTATCAAAAGGTTGGCTGGCCTTTGCTAAAGACTCCACTGAAGATAGTGTTATAATAAGGTCAAAACAATGACAATTACGTTTATTCTTAAAAATGTATCAGAAAAAATGTCATACTTCATACAGTTTACATAAAAAAACATTTCATAAAAGCGTTAAGAAATGTTGCATCAAGCAGAACTCTTTCCTGGACATTGAGGCAAAATTGTGCCATAGTTTGTAATAAAAACAATTAAAAATATTTATAAAAAAATCAAGCAAACTTCTACGATGTGTATCATCTAATAGTAGCATATGAAGTAATACAATATAATAGAAACACAATAACTAGGACCTTGAGGTTGCCTACTTCAGAAAGACATATATTTTTTAAAGATCTGGTACTCAGAAATATTACCGATTTTACTTAAGAAATATTAAACTTATAAAATGTTCAACTATATTATTATATACTATTATAAACTGGTTAGTTTGGGTCTTGGATGCTGACTGACTGAAACTGCATTTCAGAAGTGAATACTGTATATCAGACAATATACCACGGGTATGGCGTAAAAAATACTATTTATGTTGGTAACCAGTTTCTAATAGCAATCAGGCCAATATACGACGGCATATCCGCTTTGTGTCAAGAACAGCCCTTAGCCGTAGTATAAACCACTCAGTTTATAATGGCCAATATTCCACACCCCTTCAAGCTTTATGGCACTTATTTTGAATATATGGGTTTTTGTCAAACTTGTTGAGTTCAGGTCTTCTTGGTTCTGGGTTTGTTGTGTTCAGGTCTTCTTGGTTCTGGGTTTGTTGACTGCCTTGACTGTAGATCACAGAGGGGTCCTCCTCAGCTGATTGTGCTGCTGCAGGTCTGAAGAGAGAGAAACAGAAATGAAACAAAGGATGCGTCCCAAATGTTGGCACCCTATACCCTTTATAGTGCACTGCCTTTGTAATGCACTAAATAGGGAATATGATGCCATTTGGAACGCAAAATGAGCAGTTCCTCAAAACCATCATTACATCAATACATGTCATAGTAATTTTCTTGAGATGTCCATTGTTGGGTTCGTAGTTTAAGGAAATGACATCACTAGTGGTCACTATGGGTCAACTGTTTTCCTTATTGATGACATCTCCTACAATAAGCAGCAGCATATGAATTACCTTAATGCAGAATATGCTTACTGGGTGGCAGCAGTGGGGCGGTTGAATTTCACAGCAGCGTACTGGACATCCTCGTCCTGTTTCTGGGGTTGAGGCAGTTGGACGGTGGAGTACAGAGGGACTTCCTGGTTTTTGGAGCGAGAGAAGTGGACGCAGGTGTAGTGAACAACATCCTGGTCTACGTTGGCTGCTGTCTGTGTTGCAGTAGGGGTCATGACCATGCTTGAGATGTTGTCATACACTGGACTAGAGTCTCCCTGATGGAGAAAGAGGACAGACAACATGAGGAGTGGAAATGTTCCACAAAGCAATACCCAGACATCACAGTCATCTTCTGATTCCAACAGACTCACCTGTCCATTTTCTGCTATATTTACATTTACATTTACGTCATTTAGCAGGCGCTCTTATCCAGAGCGACTTACAAATAGGTGCATTCACCTTATAGCCAGTGGGATAACCACTTTACAATGTTTTTTTATTTATTTTTTTATTTTTTTGGGGGGGTTGGAGTAAAGGGGGGGGTAGAATGATTACTGTATCCTATGCCAGGTATTCCTTAAAGAGGTGGGGTTTCAAATGTCTCCGGAAGGTGGTGAGTGACTCCGCTGTCCCTGCTATATCTCTTGTGTCTCTTGGGTCAGAGGTGGATTTGGAGGCCTTCTTCCTGTTTGTTAATTAATGAATTAATCAATCAATCAATGTTACTAAAGTTAAATAATACAAAATAAACAATACAATTCACTCACCTAAACCACGTGAGTCCAGAGAGACAGAGGATGAGAACCAGAACAACCACTATGATTCCAACAGCTGTAGTCATAACTGTGGTTTGTTTCCCTGTAATATAATGTGGATGATGTGAGTACATGGCATGATATAATAAACTAAAAATAAACTGAAATACAGGACATTAATGCAATACTTGTTAAGGGATCTTATAACATTACATTTACATTTTAGTCATTTAGCAGACGCTCGTATCCAGAGCGACTTACAGTTAGTGAGTGCATACATTTATTTATTATTATTTTATTTTTTTCATACTGGCCCCCCGTGGGAATCGAACCCACAACCCTGGCGTTGCAAGCGCCATGCTCTACCAACTGAGCTACATCCCTGCCGGCCATTCCCTCCCCTACCCTGGACGACGCTGGGCCAATTGTGCGCCGCCCCTTGAGGTCTACCGGTCTAGTGGCACAGCTAGCACTGCGATGCAGTGCCTTAGACCACTGCGCCACTCGGGAGATTCAAAAATATAACCCAATGTATAGTTATAAACTAAGGAGTAATAACACAAAGTATAATGATTAAGATTAGATTGAAAACATGTAGTTTTGTATTGAAGTATTGAAGATGAAACTTGACCTGCTACAATGATCATCAGAGCTGTAGAGTTCTTAGATGCTATTTTATTCCGGGCCTCACAGTAGTATTCTCCACTTTCCTCAGAGCTGATGGAGGTGATGTTGTAACTCTGTCCTGATGCTTTTGGTGAGGTTATGTTCTTCTTGTACCAGATGTATTTGTCCACAGGTGGGTTGGCATCACTGCTGCAGGTCAGAGTCAATGAACTGCCCTCCACTATTTCGCCAGAGGGACTGACTGACACTGAGCTGTCCTTTGGGCCATCTGGTGTTGAAGGTGACAGAAAATAATCAACTCACATAACATGTAAGGTACCAAGAGATCATGTGCATGAGTCATCACCAGCAACAGTGTGTGAAAACCTTGTGAAGACTTACAGAAAACGTTTGACCTGTGTCATTACCAACAAAGGGTATATAACAAAGTATTGAGACACTTTTGTTATTGCCCAAATACTTATTTTCCACCATAATATGCAAATAAATTCATTAAAAATCCTACAATGTTATTTTCTGGATTATTTTTTCTCATTTTGTCTGTCATAGTTGACGTGTACCTATGACGAAAATTACAGGCCTCTCTCATCTTTTTAAGTGGGAGAACTTGCACAATTGGTGGCTGACTAAATACTTTTTTTCCCCACTGTATGTCCACAGATGACCCCTTCAAGGTACAGATACTCTGATGGGTGTAAGTCACGTGGAAAAAACTGTGACCCCCCCAACATCTGAAACACAAGTACATTTTTCAAATGGAGTACATATTTTGAACTGTCAACATCCATTCATCGAAATGAAATAGCAGCCCTATTTCATGTCTGTTTCACTGCACATCAACACTGACCAATGATGTATTGGATGATTTTGTAAGACTTTAAAAAGTGTATTAGTCACACTCACACACTGCAGGAGAATTGATGCCTTTTACAGCACAGTAGAAGCTGTCTTCAGTTTTTAAGTAGACTGAGTATGAGAGGGAGGAGTCCTCTTGTACAATCTTACTGTTCCTGTACCAGATGTAGGTGGGGTTGGGGTTGTCAGTCAGAGTACAGGTGGTGCTACAGGTCAGTGTCGTTGACCACCATGTAGTGGTCACCTTCACCTGCAGGTCTGGAGTAGATAACAACATTAAATACCTCAATTACCTGTTGTCTAGTTCAAATGAGGCAGGAGTGGACGTTCTCAAATCATCAATTCAGACATTCCTATTTTACGCATACTTTCATATTATTTATATTATTTAAATACAAATTAAGACAATTTTCCAGAACCAATTAAACAGATCAGCACTATATATAACATCACTGTACCTGTAACAGACAAAGTGACTCCAGGATCCCTTCGGTCTGATCTGTAATAAATCTGAACTTGTACGTAGTGGAGTCACTCTCTCTCAGGTCTGTGATTTTCAGGGTGTGGCCATTCTTCTTATCTCTATGGTACGTCACATGACCTTTGTATACTGGGTCATCACTCAGACTCACATAATTCTCCACAGCAACAATTTTGGTGAACCAGAAGGTTGTTGTGACTTTATACCAACTGGGATATGTGTAAGAGCAGGACAGTTCCACTGATGACCCCTTCAAGGTACAAATACTGTGGTGTTAGTCACACTCCAGCCATTCTGCCCCAGTACAGCTGAAACACAGTTAGACATCACAAGGACATTACATTAACTTCAATGTCCTTTGACTCACACTAACACTTTGTTCCCGTAGTAGCTGAGTTGAGACATAGATACTCTTTGGTTGAGTGTGAATGGATACCGTTTAAAGTGAAGCGGACACGCCAAATGTGTCACTAGTTGTCAAGTGAATTTCTATCTCTAATTCAACCTAAGCTTGAATCATTACCAGAGGTTGTAAGGCTCTGGTTTTAATCATCAATGATTCAAGGTCCACAACTCACAAGTCTTATCTGTATTTTTATTCATGGAGAGAGCTCTGGCGCTAAAAACACATACACACTGTTTTTATACTTCTTGACAAACAAAGGCACTATGCTCCTCCCACCTTTATAATAATAAGAATAATATGCCATTTAGCAGACGCTTTTATCCAAAGCGACTTACAGTCATGCGTGCATAAATTTTTTTTGTGTATGGGTGGTCCCGGGGATCGAACCCACTACCTTGGCGTTACAAGCGCCGTGCTCTACCAGCTGAGCTACAGAGGACCACTTTAGGTGGCTTTCTTAAACAGTTCCCGCCTCCTCCTTTACCCTTGAATGTTTAGTACCCCCTCTGTTAGTGGGTTGACACTACATGACAATTCGAATATCGTATACACATTTCTACTGTATTTGGGGTGAAATCCTTTAGTCATTATTTTTAATACACAAATTAATCTATCAATCCACCCTTTTGACTAAATGGTTTCATCTTCAGGATAAATGTATTTACAAACATGTTTAATCTCAGAGATCAGTTCTATTTATCTACTTCCAATCATAGGTCTTCTTTTTAGGATTTTCCCTATGACCTTCATACATCAGAACCAATAAACGTTTCATCCAATTGCGGTCTTTCAGGGTCAAAGTCGTCGTTATCCCCCAAGCCTGGAGGATCGTATTTCCCGCTCTCCTGGTCAGAGTCCGGAGTCGGTCCATCTCTTATCATTTGGTGAGATACTGCATTCACCAACGCCTTGCTCACCAATCCTCGGACACAGGGAACAAGACAACAACCACATAATACAATAATTCCCATACAAACACTGACTGCCCCTAAGATGGTTGCTGCTATGGTTTTCCATTTACCAAACATGGTATCAAACCATCCTGTCCAAGATGTACTAATTCCTGAGTTTTCAGCCCATTCTTTACTTAGCTTAGCTCTGGTCACCGTCCCCTCCGGTGCGGTGTTGTTAGGGATAAATGTGCAACAATGGCCCCCCACCATTTTACAGACTCCACCCCTTTCTGCCAGCAACATATCCAGAGCTAACCGATTTTCCCAGGTCATAAGTGAGGTGGCGGATAATTGCTCAGAGATCCCCTTTACTGCATCTCTAGTCTGGTTAATAAATCGTTGTTGGTTGTAATAGATATAATTAATCCAATCCACATTTTTGTTTATTGTCACCCACCAGAAAAATGTTGTGGTAAACCCCCTCCCATATCTGATTCATAGCTTTGTATTCATCTGGAACACCCCTGGGGATGCCTATACCATCTATCCAAATGGGGCTATTTCCTTCCTGACCTATATTCCTTTTCCTTCTGATTATTCTTCCTGTCACTGGTCTTTGATGACTAATTCTTACAGGCTGGACCAACAATACTGGTGCACAAGTACCCACCCATCCCTCTGGTAATGTCTGCCGAATGCTCCCTTTTTTAGTGCATGCCCACCACACATCAGTCAGAGGGATGGTTAGGTTCCTAATTTTTTTCCTTCCTTCCTTATCTAAATCAGTCACATTAATTATCTCCTTACAGCCATCAAAATCACCCAAGTTACGGGTGCCATTTCTATGTCTGTAACACTGGTATTCGCCAGGAGTTAAAGTGAATCTGTCACGGTCGTGGGAAGGAGTAGACCAAGGCGCAGCGTGTGAAACAAACATGACTTTAATTAGTTAAAGTTAAATATACAAAACAAGAAACGACTCGTGACGTCCAACGATAACACTGACCGAACACGGAACAAAAACCCACAACCCCAAAGTGAAACACAGACAGTTAAATATGGCTCCCAATCAGAGACAACCAGCAAACAGCTGACACTCGTTGCCTCTGATTGGGAGTCACACAGACCAACCTAGAAATAAACACAACAGAACTACCAACATAGAAACAGAAAACATAGAATGAACACACCCTGGCTCAACATAATGAGTCCCAGAGCCAGGGTGTGACAGTACTTCTAAAGGCGCGGACTGCGACCGCGCCTCAACTAAACAAACCAGGGGAGGGCTGGGCGGGCATACCTCCTGGCGGTGGTTCTGGCTCCGGCCTTGACCACCACCCTTCACACCCCCAATGCGCCCCTGGTCCAGTCTGGCCCCGCCGGCTGGAGCAGGACTGGACTTAACAGGAGCGGTCCTTACCAGGCTGTCGACTCGCACCCCTGGCTTGGTGCGTGGAGGAGGAACGGGCCTTACCAGGCTGACGACGCGCACCCCTGGCTTGGTGCGTGGAGGAGGAATGGGCCTTACCAGGCTGACGACTCGCACCCCCTGGCTGGGTGCGTGGAGGAGGAATGGGCCTTACCAGGCTGACTTCTCGCACCCCTGGCTTAGTGCGAGTGGCAGGAACAGGCCGGACCGGGCTGGCGACGCGCACCGTAGGTTTGGTGCAGTGGCAGGAACAGGCCGGGTCGGGCTGGTGACGCGCACCGTAGGTTTGGTGCAGTGGCAGGAACAGGCCGGACCGGCTGGCGACGCGCACCGTAGGTTTTGGTGCGCAGTGGCAGGAACAGGCCGGGTCGGGCTGGCGACGCGCACCGTAGGTTTGGTGCGAGTGGCAGGAACAGGCCGACCGGGCTGGCGACGCACACCGTAGGCTTGTGCGTGGAGCAGGGACAGGCCGGCTGGGCTGTCGACGCACACCGTAGGCTTGGTGCGTGGAGCAGGGACAGGCCGGGCTGGGCTGTCGACGCACACCGTAGGCTTGGTGCGTGGAGCAGGGACAGGCCGGACTGGGCTGGCGACGACACCGTAGGCTTGGTGCGTGGAGCAGGGACAGGCCGGACTGGGCTGGCTGACGACACCGTAGAGGCTTGGTGCGTGGAGCAGGGACAGGCCGGACTGGGCTGGCGCGCACACCGTAGGCTTGGTGCGTGGAGCAGGGACAGGCCGGGCTGGGCTGTCGACGCACACCGTAGGCTTGGTGCGTGGAGCAGGGACAGGCCGAACCGGGCTGTGGAGACGGATAGGAGGTCTGGACTGAAGAGCGGCCACCACCCGTCCCTGGCTGAATGCCTACCCTCACACACTCTGTGTGAGGCATCCGCACAGACGTACAGGGCGGTGTACCCCTGGCCTGGTGGCCTTCTGGATCCGCCCCTTTTTCTCCTCCGTCAGCCCCGTCGTCCATGCCGTGTGCCCCCCCCTAAAAATTTTCTGGGGTTGCCTCACGACCGTCCGACGACGACCCTGATCACGCCGTAGCTCCTCTCTACGACGCCTCTCCACTGTCTCACTCCATGGCCGGCGATCCATCCCGGCCAGGATTTCCCCCCAAGTCCAGGACCCTTTACCGTCCAATATCTCATCCCATGTCCAGGCTGCCTGCTCCTGGACACGCTGCTCCTCTTTCGCCAGGGCCTTTCCCGGCGCTTCCTCCCATGTCCACCCCAAGGGCTGCCCCTGGACACGCTGCTTGGTCGTTGCATGGTGGGTTTTTCTGTCACGGTCGTGGGAAGGAGTAGACCAAGGCGCAGCGTGTGAAACAAACATGACTTTAATTAGTTAAAGTTAAATATACAAAACAAGAAACGACTCGTGACGTCCAACGATAACACTGACCGAACACGGAACAAAAACCCACAACCCCAAAGTGAAACACAGACAGTTAAATATGGCTCCCAATCAGAGACAACCAGCAAACAGCTGACACTCGTTGCCTCTGATTGGGAGTCACACAGACCAACCTAGAAATAAACACAACAGAACTACCAACATAGAAACAGAAAACATAGAATGAACACACCCTGGCTCAACATAATGAGTCCCAGAGCCAGGGTGTGACAGTACCCCTAAAGGCGCGGACTGCGACCGCGCCTCAACTAAACAAACCAGGGGGAGGGCTGGGCGGGCATACCTCCTCGGCGGTGGTTCTGGCTCCGGCCTTGACCACCACCCTTCAATACACCCCCAATGCGCCCCTGGTCCAGTCTGGCCCCCCTGGAGCAGGACTGGACTTAACAGGAGCGGTCCTTACCAGGTTGTCGACTCGCACTCCCCCTGGCTTGGTGCGTGGAGGAGGAACGGGCCTTACCAGGCTGACGACGCGCACCCCCTGGCTTGGTGCGTGGAGGAGGAATGGGCCTTACCAGGCTGACGACTCGCACCCCCTGGCTGGGTGCGTGGAGGAGGAATGGGCCTTACCAGCTGACTTCTCGCACCCTGGCTTAGTGCGAGTGGCAGGAACAGGCCGGACCGGGCTGGCGACGCGCACCGTAGGTTTGGTGCGAGTGGCAGGAACAGGCCGGGTCGGGCTGGTGACGCGCACCGTGGGTTTGGTGCGAGTGGCAGAACAGGCCGGACCGGGCTGGCGACGCGCACCGTAGGTTTGGTGCGAGTGGCAGGAACAGGCCGGGTCGGGCTGGCGACGCGCACCGTAGGTTTGGGCGAGTGGCAGGAACAGGCCGGGTCGGGCTGGCGACGCGCACCGTAAACTTGGTGCGAGTGGCAGGAACAGGCCGGACCGGGCTGGCGACGCACACCGTAGGCTTGGTGCGTGGAGCAGGGACAGGCCGGGCTGGGCTGTCGGCGCACACCGTAGGCTTGGTGCGTGGAGCAGGGACAGGCCGGGCTGGGCTGTCGACGCACACCGTAGGCTTGGTGCGTGGAGCAGGGACAGGCCGGACTGGGCTGGCGACGCACACCGTAGGCTTGGTGCGTGGAGCAGGGACAGGCCGGACTGGGCTGGCGACGGACACCGTAGGCTTGGTGCGTGGAGCAGGGACAGGCCGGACTGGGCTGGCGACGCACACCGTAGGCTTGGTGCGTGGAGCAGGGACAGGCCGGGCTGGGCTGTCGACGCACACCGTAGGCTTGGTGCGTGGAGCAGGGACAGGCCGAACCGGGCTGTGGAGACGGATAGGAGGCCTGGAGTGAAGAGCGGCCACCACCCGTCCTGGCTGAATGCCTACCCTCACACACTCTGTGTGAGGCATCCGCATAGGACGTACAGGCGGTGTACCCCCTGGCCTGGTGGCCTTCTGGATCCGCCCCTTTTCTCCTCCGTCAGCCCCGTCGTCCATGCCGTGTGCCCCCCTAAAAATTTTCTGGGGTTGCCTCACGACCGTCCGACGACGACCCTGATCACGCCGTAGCTCCTCTCTCGACGCCTCTCCACTGTCTCACTCCATGGCCGGCGATCCATCCCGGCCAGGATTTCCCCCCAAGTCCAGGACCCTTTACCGTCCAATATCTCATCCCATGTCCAGGCTGCCTGCTCCTGGACACGCTGCTCCTCTTTCGCCAGGGCCTTTCCCGGCGCTTCCTCCCATGTCCACCCCAAGGGCTGCCCCTGGACACGCTGCTTGGTCGTTGCATGGTGGGTTTTTCTGTCACGGTCGTGGGAAGGAGTAGACCAAGGCGCAGCGTGTGAAACAAACATGACTTTAATTAGTTAAAGTTAAATATACAAAACAAGAAACGACTCGTGACGTCCAACGATAACACTGACCGAACACGGAACAAAAACCCACAACCCCAAAGTGAAACACAGACAGTTAAATATGGCTCCCAATCAGAGACAACCAGCAAACAGCTGACACTCGTTGCCTCTGATTGGGAGTCACACAGACCAACCTAGAAATAAACACAACAGAACTACCAACATAGAAACAGAAAACATAGAATGAACACACCCTGGCTCAACATAATGAGTCCCAGAGCCAGGGTGTGACAGAATCTAGGTGGGTTGGCCGAGTATGTCAATTTTGCCAGCCCAATCCCTGTGCAATTGGGCTCTTTTTGATTGGACCCCAGGTCTAATACACAGGGAAACATTGCCTTTGGCATTGGGGCGGTCAACATTGTCGGTCGCCCAATGGAGCATGCATAACAATTGGTCTCCCCCAAGGCCCTAGCGGTGTATTTCATCCACTTTAACCAGAGATTCTCATCAGGGACCCCCTCCACTTCCCCATTGTTCCATTCTTGGAGGAGAAAATCTTTCATAGTGGACGGGTTAGTCAAATTGACTCCGTCATCCCTTGACTGATTTTTCTCGGTCTATTGCCATTAATGGATTAATGACAGTACCTTCTCCCCTCTATATCTTTTGACTCCATTAAATGTAATCTTAGACAAGTAACCCGTCCAGTATACGTCCGCGCAAGACCAGTAAGTTCTTTCTGTCCTCTTTAGTGACCTTTACTATCGTTACTACCATCTCCCGTGGGGAAGTCGTTATACCTTCTTATCCTCCATCTGGACGTCCAGCCCCCCCATCTCATAAATCTCCTTCCCCCCAGTATGTCTAAATACCTGAGCCCAGGAACAATCCACGAGGGAGCTGAACATAAATACAACGGGATCTTATAATCCCATGTTGCTTGCTTATCCGCTCTGATAAGATCCCTAATCATAATTTTGAATCTTACTCCCCCACCATTCTCTGACTCCTATTTTGTAGATCACTCGCCCTTGATGGTCAGTATGTCGGGTCGCTTTCCCTTTATTTCTTAATAATGGTAAGGCCATAGCGTAATTGGTGCGAGGTGGTGGTGGATTTTGACCTACCACGACTATTGCCGAGACTATGATGCAGCTCAGGGTCACCCATATTCCCAAAACCGCCAACCCTCTCCTGTCTTGAGTCCTTCTGCTCGGTACCACCCCATACTCACACCCTAGGAACACACTACAGTGATGATAGGTCTGGGTAGGAGATCTTCGTTGACAGAGGTGACCCCCGGACCCTGTGGCCCAGTTCCGCTCGTCAACTCTGCGTGTGCTAAGCGGTGCTTGTATGTGGTCCTACCTTCTTGCAGTGGGTAACATGGACCCAGGTTCCTCTCTCTGCTATTCTAATGGCAAAGGCGGTGACCAATAGAACCTGGTAGGGGCCTTCCCAACGGGGCTGCTTCCAGTCTTTCTTCTTTAGGGATTGTATCCACACCCAGTCTCCTGGTTGGATAGAGTGGGTTACCCTCTCCTTTAGTTCTCCTGTGGGGCACAGAATCTTTGACATACGTGTTTGGTTAATGAACAGTCTTCTCATATGTCCCGCCAACGTCCCTTCTCCTTCTATATCTGCCTCCTCTAGTCTGCCTAACTCGGGCATTCTATATGGTCTCCCAAACACTTTTTCAAAGGGGGATAACCCATCTTTATCCGGTGTTACCCTAATCGTCATTAATACTATTGGTAGACATTGTACCCAATTTCTTCCTGTACTCATGTGCTTTTTTCTTAAACGTGATTTAATCGTCGAATTAGTGCGTTCAATCAAACCCGCTGATTCCGGATGATATGAACAATGTTTCTTCATATTAATATGTAACTTCTGTCCAATATTATCTATTACCTGGTTGGCGAAGTGAGACCCATTGTCGGAATATATAGTTTCTGGCAATCCGAATTGAGGGATTATTTCCTGACATAAAGCTTTAGCTACTGTGAATGCATCAGCGGAGGGGGTTGGAAAGACTTCTACCCATTTGGTATACTTGTCTATCACAGTCAAACACCATTTTTTCCCTTCACTTCTTGTAAGTTCTATAAAATCCATTTCCAACTGTTGGAATGGATACCTGGCCTGGGGAAATTCTCATTTTGGTGCTCTCTGCTTTCCTTGATGATTACTTTGTGCACATATAACACACCTAGAACAAAATGTTTTAAAGTTATTTGTTATCCCGTACGCTACAAAGTGCTTTCTAATTATTTCCACCATCCCCCCGGTTGATACGTGACTTTGCCCATGTATCAAAATTGCTGCATATCTAAACAGAGATTTTGGTAGTATAGGTAAATTACCCTGATACCAAATTTCCCCCTTCTTGACTGCTCCCATTTTTTTCCATCTAGTCACTTCCTTCATTGGTGCTCTCAACTGGCTTTCCATCAGTAATGCTTTATCAATGTCCACCTCTTCTTTCAGATGTAAGTATGTGGGTGTTTGTGGTTTGATACCTGCCTTTTTCGCTTCCTCATCTGCCTTTCTGTTGCCGTTGCTTATGCTATCTACCCCTTTAGTGTGAGCATCACATTTACAGATAGCTAACTTCTCTGGTAGGAGTACAGCATCTAAAAGATTCAAAATTAACTGGGCATGTGTAATGGTTTTGCCAGAAGTGGTTATCATTCCCCTGTTTCTCCATTGTGCAGCAAATACGTGTACTGTATTAAATGCATAGGCACTATCGGTGTAAATAGTAACCTTTTTCCCTTTACTCAAATGACATGCCCGAGTGAGAGCCACTATCTCTGCCTGTTGTGCAGAATAATTTCTAGGTAATGATTCAGCTTCCAAGACGCCAGTCTCTGTTACAACTGCATATCCTGTAGCATTCGTACCATCAGGGTTTTTTCTAGATGAACCATCAACAAACATAGTCACTTCCCCATCCACTAAGGCTAGGTCTTTTAAGTCAGGTCTTGGCAACACAAGTTTCTCAGTTTCAGTTATACAATCATGTGGGCTGCCATCTGTCGCAATAGGAACTAGAGTAGAGGGGTTTAGAGTTGTACACCGTTCAATGGTCAAATTAGGCATATTTAACAGGATTATCATACAAGATAAATGTCTAGCAGGTGACATATAGGCCCTTTTATGCTCCAACAACAGTATGGATACTGCATGCGGAACCTTTAGGGTTAAATCGTGGTACAAAACTATTGATGCCGAATCTTGCACCGCCTGAGCTGCAGCCACCACAGATTGTAAACATAGTGGCATTGCTTGTGCTACCTGGTCTAATTTAGATGAATAATATGCAATGGGTTTGTTCTTATCTCCATGTTTTTGAGTTAAGACCGATGTCATATATCCTTCCCTACAGTCTACCGTTTGGGTAAAAGGCCTGTCATATCTAGGAAAAGCTAAGGCTGTTTGGGAAGTGAGCAACTTTTTTATCTCTATAAATTGTTCCTCCGCCTCAGAGTTCCAAATGATTTTATCATGGGCTGCCATTGCCTTCCCATAGATAAGATCACTTAACTTCCCAGTATGCAGTGCATAATGCAGTACCCAAGCTCTACAGTAGTTTATTATCCCCAAAAAGCTCATCATTAGTTTTTTGTTCAATGGTTTTGGCGCTTCAAGTATAGCAGTTTTCCTGGATGAGTTTAACATTCGCCCTTCCTGAGTTATAGCGTGTCCTAGGTAAATCACCTCGCTCTGCCAAAGTTGAAGTTTCTTTTTGCTCACTTTGTGTCCCTGTTCTGCCAGGAAGGTTAACAATTGGATTGTATCACTCTTACATCCCTCCTGAGTGGGATTAGCCAATAGAATATCATCTACATAAACTAACATTTGGCTTCCCTCCTGAGGTTCAAACTTTCCCAAATTCCTAGTTATAGCCTGGGAAAAGATTGTAGGACTTTCCGAGTAGCCTTGAGGCATCCTAGCGTATGTCCATTTCCTTCCCTGAAAAGTAAAGCCAAACCACCCCTGACTATCCGGATGAACTGGGATACTAAAGAAAGCATTAGCTAAATCTATCACTGTAAAATAGGAGTTTTCTGGTTTCAATTGGTTCAGCAATGTATGTGGATCTGGTACACATGGAGCTCTGGGAATGATATTTCTATTAACCCCCTGCAAGTCCATTACCATCCTCCAGTCGGCGCTAGGTGCTGCCTTTTTAACAGGAAATACTGGAGAGTTGCATTGTGCCTCATCTCCAGGAATTATCACCCCTCCCTTAAGTAAATGCTCAAATGTAGGTGTTATCCCTTTTATTGCTTCTGGTTTCATAGGGTATTGCTTTTGGTATGGTCTATGATCGGATCGAGAATCACTTGTACTGGAGCTACCCCCTTAATTAGTCCCACATCGGCTGGTCCTTGTGACCATAATTTGAACGGAATTGCTGCCAACTCATCCTCCTGTTCCTGAGTTAAGAAAATCTCTTCCTGTCATCCGTTAAAATGTGTCTCCAGGTGGACCCCGGGCTGGGTTTTTGCTCTCCAATTCAATTTTCTTCTATATCTCCCCGTGGAGTGGCTATACTGATCCCCATTTGGTGTATTTTGCCAGTCAGTGATGTTTTTCCCCTGTTTTAGCCATTGACCTAGTGATAACCCTTCCTCTGAAGGTTCTTTCACTAGGGAAACATGGGGGCTCCACCTCTCTCTGTACAGTCTCTGGCTTTGTGGTTCTAACTCCACCTCTACAGCTGCCCGTTTTTTATCATAGTGAACCCAATTGTTTTTTCTGTGGTTTTTAACAATTCTTCCTCATAATCTGGGTTAGGGCCTGGGTGCTCATTACACCATAATGTACAGTGTAAGTCGTCTACTGTCATCTTGGTTGATCCAATCACTAACTCATTACTTAGGTCTATTAGTGATTTCGGTATGTCTGTAAGTCCCCCTCTTAGCAGATCCTGGCTATACCAATAGCATGTTTTTCCCTCCCCGCTCAATACCATATTATCCCTTACGACATATGCCTTCATACCCCTCAGCGTCGGCTTTACAGCTACGTTCAACTGAGTCATGGCATCCCTTCCTAGCAAATTGACTGGACACAGGCTTGATACAAGTACAGGTATGCATACCTCTCCCCCTGAATCTTCATGTTTTAAAGTCACAGGGGCCGATAATCGCTCTATAAATTGATGGCCCAAGGCCGAGCGTACCATGATTTTTTCCCCATTAATTCTAATTCCTTTGGGTATGTCGGCTACACAGATCGCTGTTCGACATGCCCCTGTGTCACACAATAATTAAATATTTTCCCCCAATATTGTTAAGGTGAGGTATGGTTTCTGTTCTTGCTGCAGAGCCAATTCAATTGTTTCCAACTCAAACACTTCACACTCCATATCACTGGGTTCCTCTGACCCCTCTCCTCCACTATCTGTACTACTATCTTCCCCTTGTTCTAGTCATGCCTCATCTTCCTCTTCCTCCCTACCGGAACTGGGTGATGGGTGTTTGTAGGCCCTCTCTCTTTTTCCACCCCGATTATCTTACTTGCCCCTTCTTTTATTGCCGCAGTCGCGATGGTTATGACCTGTCTCGTTACAGTATTTACACGGGGCACAGCATTCTCTTGCAAAGTGTCCTTCTTTGTCACAGTTAAAACACCTACTTCCTTTCCCATAGGGCAGGAAAGAGCGAGGCCTCCCTCCCCCCTCTTCTGGAGTTCTACCTCTACCAGCTATCTCCCCTAGAGTAGCCATTAAATACTCTGCTCCCTTTTGTTCCTTTCTTATTCTATCCTGTCTACTATTCTGCTCATGATGGATTGCATATCTTTTGACATCGGCTAATAATATAAAATAATAATAATATGCCATTTAGCAGACGCTTTTATCCAAAGCGACTTACAGTCATGCGTGCATACATTTTTTTTGCGTATGGGTGGTCCCGGGGATCAAACCCACTACCTTGGCGTTACAAGCGCCGTGCTCTACCAGCTGAGCTACAGAGGACCACAATGAGGTAGCTACCTAATGATGTAGTTCCCCATCCCACTAAAGTCCTCTTAATATTCCTGCTTATTTCTGGTCTCATTCCACTAAGGAATGCTATTTTTAACTGCTGATGGTACGGAGTATCATTACCCTGCCCTTGGGGAGGCTCAGGTATCCCACTATTTGCGTTAAATACATTTCTCAGTCTCTCTAAGTATTGGCTGATGGTCTCACTGTCTTCCTGTTTACATTCATGTACTTTGGAGAAGTCAGCATGTCGATGGTAATGTTCCCTTAAATTATTACACAATTCAGTTATTTTCCCAACATATTGCCCATCATTTGCCCATGGTAGGACTGCTCCATTGGCATCCCCTTAAACCCACTGCCCCCGAACAGCTGCCCAATCTTTCCCAACTAGGGTTCTGACTGCCCTCTCAATTTCCCCTGTGTTTAGCTTAAAGCTTGCTGCTAGACTCTCCAAATCCCTCCTGAACCCCTCTATTCCTGTCTTAGGGTGCACTACACCCTCTATAGCTCTCACTACATCTCGCTGTGTCCATGCCCTATATACATCCAGTGTGTCTGGTGCATGCTCCTCCCCAGCCCTTGGGTTCGGCAAGGCTATCAAAGGGTACTGGTCATCCCCTTCCTCATCATCTAACCCAGGGGTGTCAAACGTACGGCCCACGGGCCGGATCAGGCCCGCAAACGGGTTTAATCCGGCCCGCGAGATGATTTAAAAAAAAATAAAAAAAATAATAATTTGTAAAGTATAAAAATGCGCTGCAATTTTTCAATAAAATAAACTGCTGTTCCAATTGCGTCCACTGGATGGCGCAATAGCAATTGTGTTAAGCAAGCAAACTGTTTATACCGGGGCAGAGCAAGTAGGTCAAGCACGTGCAGCCAATGAGCTACTTTGTTTTGCCCGCGATATTTATTACGGCTTCTACTTTTAACATTATGTGCTTTGGCACCCTCATTGCCCCAATATGTCTCTGTCAAAAAAGAGAAAAGTGGACGCAGAGTGCAGAGTGTTCCAAGAAAAATGGTCATCCTATTTAATCACGGAATTGAATGGGAAAGCTGTAGGTTTGGTGTGTTCAGAGCATGTTGCAGTGCTGAAAGAATATAACCTTCGTCGCCACTATGTGAGTCTTCATGCCGACAAATATGACAACTTTCAATGACAGCGGAGATGAGAGAAGGTGAATGAACTGTTGGCGGGTCTGAAGAAACAGCAGTCTGTGTTTACTCACAGCCGAGACATCAGTGACGCTGCAGTGAAAGCTAGCTACCTCATTGCTAATGAAATCGCAGTGGCTTCAAAACCATTTAGTGAGGGTGAATTTGTAAAAACATGCATGATGAAGGCAGCGGAGATTGTGTGCCCTGAAAGCGGCAGGCTTTTGCAAATATCAGCCTGACAAGAAACACAGTTGCAGACAGGATTTCCGATCTTTCAGTGGATTTGGACAGCCAGTTGAAGCAAAAAGTAAAGTCATTTATTGCGTTTTCGGTTGCAATTGATGAAAGCACGGACATTACAGATGTTGCACAACTGGCCATTTTTTCATCCGCGGAGTTGATGACACATTGACCGTCACCAAGGAGTTTGTGGAGTTGGTGCCGATGACAGATACAACGACAGCAGCTGATATTTTTACCGCACTCGTCGGCGCGCTGGACAGGGTCGGAGTGGACTGGTCCCGCGCTGTCAGCCTGGCTACAGATGGTGTGCCCTCAATGATCGGGAAAAAAGCAGGCGTTGTGACAAAGGTCAGAGAGAAAGTGCAATCTGCAAATGGAGGACGTGATTTTTTTACTTTTCACTGTATTTTGCACCAGGAGGCTTTGTGTTGCAAGTCATTAAAGATGGATAACGTCATGAAGGTGGTCATCCGAACTGTAAATTTCATCCGATCCGGAAGCCTGAATCACCGTCAGTTTGACAGCCTTCTCGGAGAGAAAGACCACATCTATGGCCTGCCATACCACACTGAGGTAAGATGGTTAAGCCGAGGTGCTGTGCTGAGGCGTTTCTTTGATTTACGAGAAGAAATTGAACAGTTCATGGAAGAAAAGGGCAAACCAGTGTTAGAATTTCATTCCGCAGAATGGATGCCGGACCTTGCATTTATGGTGGATGTTACAGAGCACCTGAATAACTTGAACAAACAGCTGCAAGGGCGCAAAAAAGTTGTCATGCAGTATTATGACAGCATACGTTCTTTCAAGTTGAAGCTGTCATTGTGGGAGACGCAACTTGCCGGTGGTGATGCAGCTCACTTCCCCTGTCTGAAAAATGTGTGCGCGACCCAACATGTGGCAGACATGAAGCGGTTCAAAGATAGAATATCGGGACTGTTACGGGAGTTTGAGCAACGCTTTCAGATTTATGTTTATATGTTTTTATGTTGATGTGCTATTGTTTTTAATTGATTTGATTTGATTTGTATATTTAACCTATTCTTGACTCTGTGGTTCTTGCACTTGTTTGGGGAACAGGATTTCATTATTTGTATCTACATTTCTGCCTGAGAAATGACACCCTGATATAGTTCTGTGATCTGTGAAACAGTTCTGTTAATCACTGAGACATTGTGTGTTTGTGTGTTCTTTTTCTTTAGAATTTTCAAATAAACTTGACGTGTTTTATGATTAATAGTGATGTTGTGCTTGTACTATTTTGGACACACTGTCCTCAGGCTCCAGCTTTATGTTGTATGTTGATCGTATTAAAACAAAGAAAAGAATCTGAAGTTGTTGTTTTTAAGTTATATATACCATGATTTTTCCGGTCCGGCCCACTTGGGAATAGATTTTCCTCCATGTGGCCCCTGAGCTAAAATGAGTTTGACACCCCTGATCTAACCACTCTTTCTTCCCTGGCTTATTGTAGTTTTCTAATCTTATTAACTCCCTGTTTTTAAACTCTCTGTGTTTACTCTCTCTAGCTTTTCCTGCCTCTTTCTCTCTATCCAATTCTGCCCTTAACCTGACTATTTCATTTTGTAAAACTTCCCCCTCTTTGTTTTCTTTACTGGCCTCTTTACTCTGCCCCCCCTCTTCTTGCCCTTCCAACATTCCGGCTTGGCCGTCATATGGTGGGGGAGGGACGGGGATCACCCCAAATCTTCTCCTACACATGACAACGGTATCATCTGGGCTTTCTTTCCAAGCTTGCTCTACCAACTCTGGATATAACCTCTCTGCTCTTTGCTCTGGGGGAGGCCCTGAAACTTCTTTTTTTCTGTCCCTTTCTCTTTGCATCTCTAATAATTTTTTCTTTTGTCCTTCCTCTCTCTTTCGCGCCTCAAACAGCCATACCCTCGCTGTTTCTAGCCCCTCCTTTCGCTGTTTTTTCAAATTAGTTCCACAGTGTACATGCATCTGTTTGATCATAAGTTCTAATTTTTCTACTTCGAAATGCCCAATAAATCCATACTTTTTCTCCCAAACGGATCCATAAAACACATTTCTTCGATCTCTTCCTAACATATATCTTTCATCCCCCGTTAATTCCCGGGAAGATTTATTTCCCATGGTGGAAAACTAAAAAAATTCCCCCCTTTCGTAATAATTCCCAGAATTATTCTTCTAGGAGCTTATTATTTTTGTGCGTCTCTTGAGCCAAAGTATGATTTGCTCTTGTAATTAACCATTTAAAATTATTTAACCCCTAACCCAGAGCTTTTATTTAAAACTCCGGTTTCATGAGAAGAGTCAGATAACAATTTTTTCTCACGCGACTTAATAATTTAGCTCCTTCCTTGAAACGATTATCACGTATACTGATGGATACTCAAGTCTCACACGTACACAACATTATACAGTCATTTGCTAAACCTATTTGTAACCTAGAGGTCGTAACTGCTCTAGTTTCATGAAACACACAGAGTTCTAGCAAATCCCCAGTCGTATACGCCGACTTTTGACCACGTTATCCATAGCACACCTACTTAAAATCATCCCTTTCCCTGTTTATCGTAGTACTGTACCCAATACAGTCTCAATAAAAAACTAGTTTACATTGGTGATGGCCTTCACCCCTTGTCATTTCGGACTAGATTATTCTGGTAATAGCTATTTACCTAGGGTCAATTGCGGACCCTCCCTGTTTCGTAATAATTATTACTTCCTTTGAGACTTTGGTAACTATTTTCTGCCCTCTCTCACTCTCTCATACAAGTTCAAATCATTTTACCAAAAACCATGAATAAAAATTACTGACCTTTTCCTCGCAGTCTGGATTAAAATGCTTTTTCAAACTTGTTAATGTCTTTATCGTTCATAAAGAGTAATCACCGGCCTGTTTATAACCCTAACGTCGAAGGCCAGGACTCTTTTACGGATGCTATCACCCGCCCGTGCATGGGTTTCGGTGTCTTTAGAACGATAAAGATGTATTAAGATCCGGCTCGAAGGACCAATCTGTCAAGTGAATTTCTATCTCTAATTCAACCTAAGCTTGAATCATTACCAGAGGTTGTAAGGCTCTGGTTTTAATCATCAATGATTCAAGGTCCACAACTCACAAGTCTTATCTGTATTTTTATTCATGGAGAGAGCTCTGGCGCTAAAAACACATACATACTGTTTTTATACTTCTTGACAAACAAAGGCACTATGCTCCTCCCACCTTTAGGTGGCTTTCTTAAACAGTTCCCGCCTCCTCCTTTTTTCTTGAATATTTAGTACCCCCTCTGTTAGTGGGTTGACACTACATGATAATTTGAATATCGTATACACATTTCTACTGTATTTGGGGTGAAATCCTTTTGTCATTATTTTTAATACACAAATTAATCTATCACTAGTAGAACATGAAAATGTTTTGCTTTTAGAAATATCTGTAGATTGACAAACCAGGCAACTAAAAGATACGAATGAGACCATACCTGCTACAGACCAGAGAAAGACCACCAACACACTTCCTGCTGTTCTCAAGGCCATTGTTGCATCTCCCACCCTACAGTCTTAGAAACATAAACAACAACTCACTCTATAGCTGGAGAATAACTACACCTGATACATTGAAGTATAAACTGTAAATGGGGTACAGGGCCTCATTGCTGAAAATGAACCAGGCTCATATTGTGTTGTGTTGTATGGTGCTATATGGTTGTCTATGTGATTACTGTCTGTCTGTTAGTATATTGCACTATATATGTATGTATGTATGTACTGTACAGTTCAAGTCGGAAGTTTACATATGCCTTAGCCAAATACATTTAAACTCAGTTTTTCACAATTCCTTACATTTAATCCTAGTAAATATTCCCTGTCTTAGGTCAGTTAGGATCACCACTTTATTTTAAGAATGTGAAATGTCAGAATAATAGTAGAGAGAATGATTTATTTCAGGTTTTATTTATTTCATCACATTCACAGTGGGTCAGAAGTTTACATACACTCAATTAGTATTTGGTAGCATTGCCCTAAAAATTGTTTAACTTGGGTTAAATGTTTCGGGTCAGCCTTCCACAAGCTTCCCACAATAAGTTGGGTGAATTTTGGCCCATTCCTCCTGACAGAGCTGGTGTAACTGAGTCAGGTTTGTAGGCCTCCTTGCTCGCACTGCTTTTTTAGTTCTGCCCACAAATGTTCTATAGGATTGAGGTCAGGGCCTTGTGATGGCCACTCCAATACCTTAACTTTGTTGTCCTTAAGCCATTTTGCCACAACTTTGGAAGTATGCTTGGGGTCATTGTCCATTTGGAAGACCCATTTGCAACCAAGCTTTAACTTCCTGATTGATGTCTTGAGATGTTGCTTCAATGTATCCACATAATTTTCCTTCCTCATGATGCCATCTATTTTGTGAAGTGCACCAGTCCCTCCTGCAGCAAAGCACCCCCACAGCATTATGCTGCCACCTCTGTGTTTCACGATTGAAATTGTGTTCTTTGGCTTGCAAGCTTCCCCCTTTTTCCTCCAAACATAACGATGGTCATTATGGCCAATCAGTTCTATTTTTGTTTCATCAGACAAGAGGACATTTCTCCAAAAGTACGATCTTTTGTCCCCATGTGCAGTTGCAAACCGTAGTCTGGCTTTTTTAATGGCGGTTTTGGAGCAGTGGCTTCTTCCTTGCTGAGCGGCCTTTCAGGTTATGTCGATAAAGGACCTCGTTTTACTGTGGATATAGATACTTTTGTACCTGTTTCCTCCAGCATCTTCACAAGGTCCTTTGCTGTTATTCTGGGATTGATTTGCACTTTTCGCACCAAAGTACGTTAATCTCTAGGAGACAAAACGCGTCTCCTTCATGAGCGATATGACGGCTGCGTGGTCCCATGGTGTTTATACTTGCGTACTATTGTTTGTACAGATGAACGTGGTACGTTCAGGTGTTTGGAAATTGCTCCCAAGAATCAACCAGACTTGTGGAGGTCTACCATTTTTTTTCTGAGGTCTTGGCTGATTTATTTTGATTTTCCCATTATGTCAAGCAAAGAGGCACTTAGTTTGAAGGTAGGCCTTGAAATAGCTGCTATCCATATTGTCTAATGTATCCTGTTGTCCATATATAGTCTAATGTAGACTGTTATCAATATATAGTCTAATGTATTCTGCTATCCATATATAGTCTATGGTAGCATGTTACACATATATAGTCTAATGCAGCCTGTTATCCATATATAGTCCAATGTAGCCTGTTATCCATATATAGTCTAATGTAGCCTGTTATCTATATATAGTCTAATGTAGCCTGTTATCTATATATAGTCTAATGTAGCCTGATATCCATATATAGTCTAATTTAATCTGTTATCCATATATAGTCTAATGTAGCATGTTATCTATATATAGTCTAATGTAGCCTGATATCCATATATAGTCTAATGTATTATGTTATCCATATATAGTCAAATGTAGCATGTTATCCATATAGTCTAATGTAGCCTGTTATCCATATATAGTCAAAGGTAGCCTTTTATCTATATATAGTCTAATGTAGCCTGTTATCTATATATAGTCTAATGTAGCATGTTATCTATATATAATGTAATGTAGCCTGTCGTCCAGATACTGTAATGTGAATATAAACTGCATATATTGTCAATATAAAGAAGTATAGAATTACATATTATAACTATTAACTAGTAATTTTTAGGATCTCTGTTTAAAGAACTCTGATTGGTCTATCTAGGACAGGAAGTTAGGACAGGAAAATAACGCTTAGTGATCTAAACCAACAAAACCACAACCCACCATCACTGTGTCTCATGTTAATACTACTCCTAAACACAACCCACCATCACTGTGTCTCATGTTAATACTACTCCTAAACACAACCCACCATCACTCTGTCTCATGTTAATACTACTCCTAAACACAACCCACCATCACTGTGTTTCAGTTTAATACTACTCCTAAACACAACCCACCATCACTGTGTCTCATGTTAATACTACTCCTAAACACAACCCACCATCACTGTGTCTCATGTTAATACTACTCCTAACCACAAACCACCATCACTGTGTCTCATGTTAATACTACTCCTAAACACAACCCACCATCACTGTCTCATGTTAATACTACTCCTAAACACAACCCACCATCACTATGTCTCATGTTAATACTACTCCTAAACACAACCCACCATCACTGTGTTTCATGTTAATACTACTCCTAAACACAACCCACCATCATGTTAATACTACTCCTAAACACAACCTACTGTCACTGAGTTGCAGGTTAATACTACTCCTAAACACAACCCACCATCACTGTGTCTCATGTTAATACTACTCCTAAACACAACCCACCATCACTGTGTCTCATGTTAATACTACTCCTAAACACAACCCACCATCACTGTGTCTCATGTTAATACTACTCCTAAACACAACCCACCATCACTGTGTCTCATGTTAATACTACTCCTAACCACAACCCACCATCACTGTGTCTCATGTTAATACTACTCCTAAACACAACCCACCATCACTGTATTTCAGGTTAATACTACTCCTAAACACAACCTACCATCACTGTGTCTCATGTTAATACTACTCCTAAACACAACCCACCATCACTATGTCTCATGTTAATACTACTCCTAAACACAACCCACCATCACTGTGTGTCATGTTAATACTACTCCTAAACACAACCCACCATCACTGTATCTCATGTTAATACTACTCCTAAACACAACCCACCATCACCATGTCTCATGTTAATACTACTCCTAAACACCACCCACCATCACTGTATCTCATGTTAATACTACTCCTAAACACAACCCACCATCACTGTGTCTCATGTTAATACTACTCCTAAACACAACCCACCATCACTGTATCTCATGTTAATACTACTCCTAAACACAACCCACCATCACTGTATTTCAGGTTAATACTACTCCTAAACACAACCTACCATCACTGTGTCTCATGTTAATACTACTCCTAAACACAACCCACCATCACTATGTCTCATGTTAATACTACTCCTAAACACAACCCACCATCACTGTGTGTCATGTTAATACTACTCCTAAACACAACCCACCATCACTGTATCTCATGTTAATACTACTCCTAAACACAACCCACCATCACCATGTCTCATGTTAATACTACTCCTAAACACAACCCACCATCACTGTATCTCATGTTAATACTACTCCTAAACACAACCCACCATCACTGTGTCTCATGTTAATACTACTCCTAAACACAACCCACCATCACTGTGTCTCATGTTAATACTACTCCTAAACACAACCCACCATCACTGTATCTCAGGTTAATTCTGCCCATAAACTCATCATTCTTACTCTTACTGTTACTCATAATTCAGGCCATTTTCTAAAAAGTCCCCACTATATTATATTCTTCTCATCACCATGCCCATAACAGAGGAATATGGTTCATGGATACAGACATATAATAATAAAATATACATATTTTAAGATATTGTCAAGCATACTTACAGAGTGAAGGGGAGAGAGGTCTTGTGATGAACTTTCTGGCAGTCTAAGGAAACAGACACTGACTGTGAGGTTTTAGGGTCTGTGGTTGACACAACTTTGAAGTAGTGAGAGACCATAGAGTTGGATAAAAGACACACTAGCTACAAAGACTGTTTAAGCATTGACATGACATTGTATGCATCCTTTCAGTATGTTTATCGACTGTCATTATACTCATGGAGGTTGAACAAGAAGAAATTGACAACTTTAAAATGGAGATAGCCCTCAAATGTGCTGCCGATGTTGTAACAGAAGCCAGCATGAAAAGATGCCAAGCTGTGCCCTCTATCCAACTCTATGTCAGGGACCAAGACGCTGATTCAGAGATGGCTTGCTTCCTCATTCACAGAGGCTGTATTCAAGAGCATCAAAACTGTGACGTGTCATGGGTAAATTGTGACTGACTGACTGATCTACAAATCACCTTGCATGATAAATAACTACTTCATATTATTTGTAGATCAGTCAGTCTCGACTATAAAGTCGGCTGCAATGTCGAACGCGGCCACATTTACATGCTTGACAACCAATGATGTCATACGATATTATAATAACTTTCTACAGTACTGTGGAAAGATGTTTAACTTCTGTTTCTTTTTTGTTTTATTTTAAGGTAACAGACGATATAGAATGACAGGATAACCTGCAATATTTAAAAGAAAAAACATTAGTATGTATTGTCTTTAGCTTTGAGCTTATTTACAACATGATGCATACATTACACTGAATCACACTTCATCTAAAATAGATAATAATGCATAATTTTACAATAAAACAAGCGTGATTATGGTATTAATATTCCTTCTCATAAATGCCATTGCTCAATAATGTCTGACAGCAATACAAAGTAAATCATTTTAACACATCAAGATAAACTTGGTCCAAGATTGTACACATTAAAAAGCTGTTATCAATGTTATCAATATCAGTCACTGAGAAAAGTACATTAGGTAATTAAAAAATCTGGAAATGTCAAAACCCCATAGAAAAATAGCAGAAGCATAATCTATCCCATTTATCATCAATATACATAATTATCATTACAAGGAAAGATAATTCAACTCCACATTTACTCAAAAGTTAAAGCTATGGAAAACATTCTGGATCTGATAGCAATATGATAGTAGGAGAATAGAGGTGTGAGGCCTAGTTTTGGACTCCATCACATTGTAGAAACATCTCAAGTATGATCAATGGAAACAGGATGCACCTGAGCTCCATTTCTAGTCTCATAGCAAAGCGTCTGAATACTTATGTAAATAAGGTATTTCTGTTTTTATTTTTAATACATTTGCAAAAATGACTGAAAACCTGTTTTCACTTTGTCATTATGGGGTATTGTGTGTAGATGTATTTATTATTTTTATTTAATACATTTTAGAATAAGGCTGTAACAAAAATGTGGACAAAGTCAAGGGGTCTTAATACTTTCCGAATGCGCTGTACACTACAAGGTTTTTGTGAAACTTGTTGTGTTCCGGTCTTCTTGGTTCTGGGTTTGTTGTGTTCAGGTCTTCTTGGTTCTGGGTTTGATGTGTTCAGGTCTACTTGGTTCTTGTTTTGTTATGTTCAGGTCTTCTTGGTTCTGTGTTTGTTGTGTTCAGGTCTTCTAGGTTCTGTGTTTGTTGTGTTCAGGTCTTCTTGGTTCTGTGTTTGTTGTGTTCAGGTCTTCTTGGATCTGGGTTTGTTGTGTTCAGGTCTTCTTGGTTCTGGGTTTGTTGTGTTCAGGTCTTCTTGGTTCTGTGTTTGTTGTGTTCAGGTCTTCTTGGTTCTGTGTTTGTTGTGTTCAGGTCTTCTTGGTTCTGTGTTTGTTGTGTTCAGGTCTTCTTGGTTCTGTGTTTGTTGTGTTCAGGTCTTCTTGGTTCTGGGTTTGTTGTGTTCAGGTCTTCTTGGTTCTGTGTTTGTTGTGTTCAGGTCTTCTTGTTTCTGGGTTCGTTGTGTTCAGGTCTTCTTGCTTCTTGGTTCTGAGTTTGTTGTGTTCAGGTCTTCTTAGTTCTGTGTTTGTTGTGTTCAGGTCTTCTTAGTTCTGTGTTTGTTGTGTTCAGGCCTTCTTGGTTCTGGGTTTCTTGTGTTCAGGTCTTCTAGGTTCTGGGTTTGTTGTGTTCAGGTCTTCTTGGTTCTGTGTTTGTTGTGTTCAGGTCTTCTTGTTTCAAGGTTCGTTGTGTTCAGGTCTTCTTGCTTCTTGGTTCTGAGTTTGTTGTGTTCAGGTCTTCTTAGTTCTGTGTTTGTTGTGTTCAGGTCTTCTTAGTTCTGTGTTTGTTGTGTTCAGGCCTTCTTGGTTCTGAGTTTGTTGTGTTCAGGTCTTCTTAGTTCTGTGTTTGTTTTGTTCAGGTCTTCCTTGTTCTGGGTTTGTTTTGTTCAGGTCTTCCTGGTTCTGGGTTTGTTGTGTTCAGGTCTTCCTGGTTCTGCGTTTCTTGTGTTCAGGTCTTCCTGGTTCTGGGTTTGTTGACTGTACTGTAGAGAACAGAGGAGTCCTCCTCAGCTGATTGTGCTGCGGGTCTGAAGAGAGAAACAAAAATGAAACAAAAGTTGTGTTCCAAATGGTGGCACCCTATACCCTTTATAAAGCACTATCTTTCACCAGGGCCTATGGGCTCAGGATAAAAGTAGTGCACTAAATAGGAAATAGGGTGCCATTTGGAACTCATCCGAACTGTTCATCAAAACCATCATCACATCACTCCCTCATTATAGACATGTCATAATAATTGTCTTGAGATGTCCATTGTTGGGTCCCATAGTTTAAGGAAATGACATCAGTAGTGGTCACTAGGGGTCAACTGTTTTGCCTATTGATGATATCTATAATAAACAGCAGCATATGAATGACCTTATTGCAGAATATGCAGAATATGGCAGCAGTGGGGCGGTTCCATTTCACAGCAGTTTATTGCACTTCCTCTTCCTGTTTCTGGTGTTGAGGCATGAATGCACAATATGCATCACTCATGACATCATCATTGTCTACTCCTCCAATGAGCACATGGCCGTTACTACGTTTGAGGACACAGAGGTCGTTAATGTTTTTTCTAATTTGAAAATAATAATAATAATAGCCTAATACAAATACTGTACACAGTAAAGAAAATGAATTACGGATCAACATCTAAATATTGCTCCCAGCGTTGGTCAAAGCTCAGAACGCTTATTTTCTTGATCTGACTAATCGCGCCTGCCTCTTTGTGAATGAGTGGAATCATGAACAGTGGTTTGTTTGTTATGATCTCTGGCATCCCCCAGATATGCCTCCCTAATTTTATCAGCACATTCACCACTCTCTCAAACGGCTAATTCCCCTTCTCGTGGCACTTGCCGAGGGCGACGTGAAACGAACTACCCTAGGCCGCAGGTTGCTCTGCTGACAGTGTGTTTGCGAGATGCTGTGTCCCGCGACTCCTGCCTTGCCTACAGTCAGTCAGGTCTAGAAGGATGAAGTAAGAATCTAATGTTAAACGGAGCCTACCTCAGCAGGAGAAAACCAAACACTACTAAGCTAGGCTACTGAGACAGACAGTGATGTGGTGCTCATTGGAGAGGCTGAGGCAGGCTGCAATGCATGCAGGTGGAAGTAGAGGGAGACAGAGAGAGAGAGGAAGCAAGCAGAGAGAGAGGCTTTTACAGTGGTTCCCAAACTTGGGGTCTGATCAAACAATTTAGGAACATAAAAAAAGATATGTTTCAATATGAATATCTCCACTTGGCCTATCATCCCTATAGGCATACATTAAAATGCTATCAACATGCGAACAATACAGTTATAAAAATGTCACACGTTTTTGTTTTGTTGCTGATGCTGCGTGTCAGTGTGAATCATCTCCCATATTTCCTCCCTTTCAGGGGTATACCATTACAACTGTATAGCTAATAGGCTATGTGTTTGTAGATGGACTGAGGTGAATGAACCTACAGCAGCCAAGGTGATAACATTTTTGCTTGTTTTTTGCTGTTTTCCAAATAACATTTTAAAGTGTTTTAATTGTATAGAAATGCAGTAAATAAGAATCTACTTTCCAACCCCCTGGACATCCAGATTTGGTTGTAAACAAACAAACGTATCCTTAAATGCTGTGTGTTTCCAATGTTCTAGTATTGGTTCTATGTTGCTGTAATGGCAGAATATGCTCACTTGGTGGCAGAACTGGGGCGATTCAATTTCACAACAGCGTATTGGACATCTTCGTCTTGTTTCTGTTTCTGGACGGTTGAGTACAGAGGGACTTCCTGGTTTTTGGAGTGAGAGAAGTGGACGCTGGCGTAGTGAACATCATCCTGGTCTACGGTGGCTGCTGTCTGTGTTGCAGTAAGGGTCATGGCCATGCTTGAGATGTTGTCATACACTGGACTAGAGTCTCCCTGATGGAGAAAGAGGACAGACAACATGAGGCGTGGAAATGTTCCACAAAGCAATACCCAGACATCACAGTCATCTTCTGATTCCAACAGACTCACCTGTCCATTTTCTGCTATATCACTTGTGTCTCTTGTGTCAGAGGTGGATTTGGAGGCCTTCTTCCTGTTTTGCACATTAATTAATTAATTAATGAAGTTAACAACAAATCAGAGTGCTACATTTAAAAAATAAACAACATAAAAATATGAATTTTCACTCACCTGAACCACATGAGTCCAGAGAGACAGAGGATGAGAACCAGAACAACCACTATGATTCCTACAGCTGTAGTCATAACTGAGGTTTGTTTCCCTGTAATATAATATGGATGATGTGAGTACATGGTATGATATAATAAACTAAAAATAAACTGAAATACAGGACATTAATGCAATACTTGTTAAGGGATCTTATAACACAATGTATAGTTATAAACTAAGGAGTAATAATCCAAAGTATAATGATTAAGATTAAATTGAAACATGTAGTTTTGTATTGAAGTATTGAAGATGAATCTTGACCTGCTACAATGATCATCAGAGCTGTAGAGTTCTTAGATGCTATTGTATTCTCAGCCTCACAGTAGTATTCTCCACTTTCCTCAGAGCTGATGGAGGTGATGTTGTAACTCTGTCCTGATGCTTTTGGTGAGGTTATGTTCTTCTTGTACCAGGTGTATTTGTCCACAGGTGGGTTGGCATCACTGCTGCAGGTCAGAGTCACTGAACTGCCCTCCACTATTTCACCAGAGGGACTGGCTGACACTGAGGTGTTCTTTGGTCCATCTAATGTCAAATAAAGTGGATTTAAAAAGAGTAAAAATTAGGTCAGTTAAAAATATTATATATACTTTCCACAATTGTACTTTTCCACACAATTACTTTTAAATTCACCCTCTTTTTGAAGATGATCAATTCAAGTGTCATGTGGAGCTAATATCTGTCACTGCAATGTTAATATAGCAAACTAAACATTTAAACCCCATGTACTTACATCTGACATTGAGAGTGTCTTCAGGAGAGCGGAGATCCTCATGGCCTTCCACAGCACAGGAGTATCTGCCTGCATCCTCACTGCTGACTGAGAATAGGCTATAGACAGGAGAGTAGGTGTTGCTGTTTGGTATAGGCTGTCCATTCTTATACCAACTGTAGGCTGTGATGGGGTCCAGTGTACATTTGGTCCTACATGTCAGTGTGACATTCTCCCTCTCTGACACAGATGTAGGATCCATCTCCAACACAACATCTAGAGAAAAAGGAAATACATCATTATTCTCCTCCTATATATGTCCTCATATGATATACTAGATTTGTTTTTTTCTGTCACATACCACTACTGTGTCTGTATGACTGCCCTTAATAAGGTCATTACAGTAATAGATGTGAGATATGTGACAGATTACCTGTGACAGTCAGGGAGACAGGTGAGCCAGCAAACTTTCCTCCGGATGTTATGAATCTGAACCTGTACTCAGCAGAGTCTCTCAATCTCAGGTCTGTGATTCTCAGGGTACAGTCACTCTTCTTATCCCCAAGGTACTCAATATGACCCTCATACCCTGGCACTGAGCTCATATCATCAGTATCCATAACAGACCATTTAGTAAACCAGAAAGCTTTTTTGATCTTATGATAACTTGGATATGTGTAAGAGCAGGATATGTCCACTGTTGTCCTCTTCAAGGCACAGATTCTCATCTTGGTGTAAGTCACTCTGTTGCAGTCCTGACCCTGGACACCTGAAATATAATGGAATCAGATGAGGACATTATACTGTATTTCCTGACTCTGTATGCCTGAAACATAAAGATTTTTGTTATTTCATTTATTTTATTTTATAAATGTTTCTTGCCAAGAATATATCAATAGCAAGTTCCACTTTGGAAATATTGTAGTTTACTTCAACAGTAAATGTAAATGGTAGTTTCTGAGCATTTAATAAGTCATCACCAACTTTTCAGTTTACAGGCTTTGTCAGGGTTTAATCCACACTCACAGACTGCAGGAGACCGGAGATCCTCATGGCCTTTTACAGCACAGGAGTAGCTGTCTTCATATTTACTGGAGACTGAGTATTTGTACTGGGGGGAGGTGCTCTCATCTAGATTATGTCCGTTCTTGTACCAGATGTAGGTGGGGTTACCAATCAGGGTACAGGTGGTGCTGCAGGTCAGTGTCTTCCAATACGCCCCTCTTGTCCACATTCCCACAGTCACCTTTAGATCTGAAGTTATGAAACAACAATGGAGAACATCTGTCTGTCAGCACCATTCCAAGGTTCTCACTGAAAATGTAATAAATCATTTGAAGTGGTAACTATACTCTTTATGTCAGATTACAGTACCTGTGACAGAGAGAGTAACATATGAGCCATATGTCGATAATGAGAAGGAATATGATGTTGAATCCTCCTCTCTCAGGTCTGTGATTCTCAGGGTGCAGTCATTCTCCTTGTTCCCACGGTACTCTATACGATCCTCATATTTATCTTGGATTTCAGTCCAGATCAAATTCTTCCATTTATACCATTTGGTTGTCGTGACTGTATAACCTCTGGGATATGTGTAGGAGCAGGACAGCTCCACTGTTGACCCCTTCAAGGTACAGATACTATTCTTGGTGTAGCTCACACTCCAGCCATTCTGACCCAGTACCACTGAAACACAGTCACACAATACAATGGTATCATAATTAAGTCAAGGTCTTTTGGCTCACACTAACAGTAGGGTTTGTCCACAATTTGTTGCCGTAGTTGTTGAGTTGAGTGTCAATGAAAACCACAGATAAGCATCACTCAGTGAGGTGTGAAAGATAACTATTTAAAGTGAAGTGGAGACGCCTAACAGAACACACCAGAATAATATTATGATTTTTATCATTTTAGAAATGTCTGTAGATTGTTAAACAGAGCAACTAAAATATAAGAATGAGACCATACCTGCTACAGACCAGAGAAAGACCACCAACACACTTCCTGCTGTTCTCAAGGCCATTGTTGCATCTCCCACCCTGCAGTCTTAGAAACATAAACAACAACTCACTCTATAGGTGGAGAATAACTACACCTGATACAAGTATAAACTGTAAATGGGGTACAGGGACTCATTACTGAAAATGAACCAGGCTCATATTGTGTTGAGTTGTATTGTGCTATATGGTTGTCTATGTGATTACTGTCTGTCTGTAAGTCTATTGTATTTAATGTGTGTGACGTGTTTCATGTCTGTCTACGTCTTTCTATTTAAGATGACATGATGTATGATGCAAAAATAATTTCCTAATGGATTAAATAAAGTCATCATCATCATCAACAACATCAACAACAACAACAATCACTTATTGAACAGATCTGTAGTACTGTAAACAGATATTTCTATATTGATTGTTCTGAAGTTGTTTTATTCTCAGAACTCCAAATAAAGGAGGATAAATGTTCAATACTCTACGGTCCGTCAAGCTGTACAGCAGCCTGAAGACTGACCACCAGGTTCAATGATAGCTCCTATCCCCAAGCAGTGAGGCTAAACATCAAGTGACACACACACACACACATACATACACACATACATACACATACATACACATACATACATACAGTGGGGAGAACAAGTATTTGATACACTGCCGATTTTGCAGGTTTTCCTACTTCCAAAGCATGTAGAGGTCTGTCATTTTTATCATAGGTACACTTCAACTGTGAGAGACGGAATCTAAAATCCAGAAAATCACATTGTATGATTTTTAAGTAATTAATTTGCATTTTATTGCATGACATAAGTATTTGATCACCTACCAACCAGTAAGAATTCCGGCTCTCACAGACCTGTTAGTTTATCTTTAAGAAGCCCTCCTGTTCTCCACTCATTACCTGTATTAACTGAACCTGTTTGAACTCGTTACCTGTATAAAAGACACCTGTCCACACACTCAATCAAACAGACTCCAACCTCTACACAATGGCCAAGACCAGAGAGCTGTGTAAGGACATCAGGGATAAAATTGTAGACCTGCACAAGGCTGGGAAGGGCTACAGGACAATAGGCAAGCAGCTTGGTGAGAAGGCAACAACTGTTGGCGCAATTATTAGAAAATGGAAGAAGTTCAAGATGACGGTCAATCACCCTCGGTCTGGGGCTCCATGCAAGATCTCACCTCGTAAGGCGTCAATGATCATGAGGGAAGGTGAGGGATCAGCCCAGAACTACACGGCAGGACCTGGTCAATGACCTGAAGAGAGCTGGGACCACAGTCTCAAAGAAAACCATTAGTAACACACTACGCTGTCATGGATTAAAATCCTGTAGCGCACACAAGGTCCCCCTGCTCAAGCCAGCGCATGTCCAGGCCCATCTGAAGTTTGCCAGTGACCATCTGGATGATCCAGAGGAGGAATGGGAGAAGGTCATTTGGTCTGATGAGACAAAAATAGAGCTTTTTGGTCTAAACTCCACTCACCATGTTTGGAGGAAGAAGAAGGATGAGTACAACCCCAAGAACACCATCCCAACCGTGAAGCGTGGAGGTGGAAACATAATTATTTGGGGATGCTTTTCTGCAAAGGGGACAGGACGACTGCACCGTATTGAGGGGAGGATGGATGGGGCCATGTATCGCGAGATCTTGGCCAACAACCTCCTTCCAACAGTACGAGCATTGAAGATGGGTCGTGGCTGGGTCTTCCTGTAACGATCCCGGCAGTCTGAGTCGGGTCCTGTCTGTGGACTAGTTGTTATGTTCGTGATCTCCAGTTTCCCGAGGGTTCTGGAACGCTCCGGGGAGCTCTCTTGATTTCCGCACCTGCATCCCATCAGCAATCTGCACACCTGGTCCTGATCATCACCCTTCTTAGGCTCTGGCCTAACATCCATTCCCTGCCGGATCGTTAGCCATGAACAGTAGGTTTACCAGAGTATCAGTCTTAGAGCCTAGCGTTAGTTTTGTTGTTTTTGCACCTTGTTGGTTTGTTGCTTACTTACCCCCCGTTTTTGTTCCATCTGCAGTCACCCGTCCGGAACCTTCATCCAACCTCTGCCTGGTGGTGGCGGCTGCCGACCCAGGATGGGATCAACCACTGCACCCCCCAACAACTAATCAACGCCGCCCGCTCTGTTCCCTGGATTATTCAGCATCACTCTTGAACTTGTAAATAAACACTCACCTTCGTTTCAACTTACCTTGTCCTGGTCTGCTTCTGGGTTCTGGCTTAGCAACTCGTGACAGAACGATCCGGCCAGTAATGAACCCAGCGGACCTGGACTCTGTTCGCCATGCCATTACCCAGCAGGAGAAGATGTTGGGCCATCATAGCACGGTACTACAGGAGATCGCGTTGTCAGTTCGGAACCTTTCTACCGGGTCTGACGGAGGTCCAGAACCAACGCAAGTGTCCGGTGGAAGATCCACTACCGGTTTCACCCATCTCGCCTGCCGCTTCTGAAGCTGTGTCCTTCCGTGAGCCCAAGGTTCCGACACCGGATAAATATGAGGGGGAGCTGGGGAAGATGCCGTTCCTTCCTTATGCAGTGTGGATTAGTGTTCGATCTACAGCCCTACTCTTATGCCACAGACAAGGCTAGGATAGCCTTTGTGATTGAGTTGCTGCGTGGTCGAGCGCTGGGTGGGCTTCAGCCGTTTGGGAACGACAGGATCCCTGCATGGCTTCATACCAGGGGTTCACGGCCAAGATGAGGAAGCTCTTCGACCATTCCGTCCGAGGGAGGGACGCAGCTAGGCGCCTGTTTTCACTTCGCCAAGGAACTCGAGCGTGGCCGACTTCGTGATCGAGTTCAAGACGTTGGCTGTGGAGAGTGGGTGGAATGAGGAGGCTCTGCAAGCGGCCTTTTACCAGGGTCTGTCGGAGCAGCTCAAGGATGAGTTGATCTCCTATCCGAGTCTAGTGACCTGGACAGCTTGGTAGCCTTGTCTATTCGGGTGGATAATCGAGTCCGAGAGAGAAGGAGGAGAAGCAATGGGCTCCGTCCAACCGATCAGCTTCTCAGGTTCCAGTCGGGTCGCTCAAACTGCGCGGCTCGCTAAAGTTGGGAGGACTTTTAGCGAGCCAGTTTCGACCTCTCAATACCTCTGTCAGACCCCGTTTCCCGGCTACCCTTATGAACAGGAATCAGAGCTTAGCGATTAACGCTTTTATCGATTCAGGTGCCGATGGAAGCTTTCTAGATGCCGAGTTGGTGGAACAGCTGGGGCTTTCCAAGGAGCAATTGCCGGAAGCCATTGAAGCTACCACTCTGGACGGCAGTAGTCTGGCACGTATCACGATGAGGACTGAACCGGTTAAGATGCGGTTGTCGGGGAATCATTCTGAGATGATTTCATTCTTCATTCTGCCGTCTTCCCAGGTTCCTCTGGTCCTTGGATACCCCTGGCTGAAGGAACACAATCCCACGTTCGATTGGGTGACGGGCAAGGTAACGAGTTGGAGCCTTGATTGTCATGCTAACTGTCTCAAGACTGCCTGCCCCCCATTCGGTTCCCAGTCAGGTGATTGAGGCTAAACCCCCAGATTTGTCCCTGGTTCCCGAGACATATCACGATTTGGGGAAGTTTTCAGTAAGCAGAAGGCTCTGTCACTCCCTCCCCACCGACCATATGATTGTGCCATCAACCTGTTCCCTGGAGCTGTCTACCCCAAGGGAAGGTTATACAGTATCTCCCGACCTGAACGTGAGGCTTTGGAGACCTACATCAAGGAGTCCCTAGCTGCTGGTCTCGTTCGTCCCTCGTCATCACCCCTGGGGGCAGGATTCTTCTTTGTGGGTAAGAAGGATGGCTCTCTTCGACCGTGTATTGATTATCGGGGTTGAATGACATCACGGTCAAGAACAAGTATCCCCTGCCCTTGATGAGTTCTGCCTTCGACTCCTTACAGGGTGCTACGGTGTTCACCAAGCTAGACCTACGCAATGCGTATCACATGGTCCGGATCAGAGAGGGGGACGAGTGGTTGACGGGTTTCAATACACCGATGGGTCACTTCGAGTATCAGGTGATGCCGTTTGGACTGACCAATGCTCCAGCGGTATTCCAGAGTATGGTGAACGACGTCCTGAGAGATATGATCGGTCTCTTTGTGTTTGTTTACCTGGATGACATTCTGATCTTCTCGAAGGAACCTTCCGACCACGTCCAGCATGTCCGGCAGGTTCTGCAGCGATTGTTGGAGAATCGCCTGTTCGTGAAGGCCGAGAAGTGCGAGTTTCACGCCCCACACGACATCCTTTCTCGGGTACATCATCTCCAGGGGAGAGATTAGGATGGACCAGGAGAAGGTTAGAGCGGTTCTGGAATGGGCCCAGCCCGGTACGAGATTGCAGCTCCAGAGATTTTTGGGTTTTGCGAATTTCTACCGTAGATTCATCCGGGATTACAGCCGTGTGGCCGCTCCGTTAACTGCCTTGACTTCCAGTATCAGGACCTTCAAGTGGAATCCGGAGGCGGATCGAGCGTTTCTGGATTTGAAGAGGCGATTCACCAACGCACCGATTCTCTCTCAACCGACACGGCCCGTCAGTTCGGTCGTTGAAGTGGACGCGTCTGATGTGGGAGTTGGCGCCATCCTGTCGCAGCGATGCTCCACGGACAGTAAACTCCATCCCTGCGCCTACTACTCTCGCCGCTCGCCTGCGGAGAGGAATTACGATGTGGGTAACCGGGAGCTTCTCGCGGTGAAACTTGCCTTGGAGGAGTGGCGCCACTGGTTGGAGGGCGGAGCAACCGTTTATTGTCTGGACTGACCACAAGAATCTTGCTTACGTGCAATCGGCTAAACGTCTCAACTCCCGGCCAGGCCAGGTGGGCGTTGTTTTTCGGACGATTCAAGTTTTCCCTGACGTTCCGACCTGGATCTAAGAACGGCAAGGCGGACGCCTTGTCCCGGATGTTCTCCAAGACGGAGGAGAGTGGGTCCAAGACCGAGACAATTCTCCCCCGGAACTGCGTCGTGGGAGCAGTTATGTGGAGGGATTGAGGAGGAGGTGCTGGCGGCCCTTCGGACTCAGCCCGGTCCCGGTAACGGTCCACCCGGTCGGTTGTTTGTGCCTGAGTCGGTTCGTCCTGCTGTCCTCAAATGGTCCCACGCCAGCAAGATGGCTTGTCACCCTGGCGTGGCTCGGACAATGGCGTTTCTTCGCAGACGTTTTTGGTGGCCTGCCGCGGCCGAGGATACTCGGGGGTTATGTTGCTGCCTGTCCAGTGTGTGCGCAGAATAAGAGTACCAATCGGCCCAGCTCTGGACTACTTCACCCCCTTCCTATTCCCCGGCGACCATGGTCGCATCTGGCCCTGGACTTTGTCACTGGGTTGCCCGCTCTGAGGGGAACACGGTCGTTCTGACTATCGTGGACAGATTCAGCAAGTTCGCCCACTTTGTGCCTATTGCCAAGCTTCCCTCTGCCTCGGAGACGTCCGAGATCCTGGTTAGGGAGGTTTTCAGGGTCCACGGGTTGCCCAGTGATATCGTTTCGACCGTGGTCCTCAGTTTACCTCTGCTGTCTGGAAGTCCTTCTGTTTGGCCATTGGAGCTACAGTCAGTCTCACATCTGGTTTTCACCCCCAATCCAATGGTCAGGCGGAGAGAGCCAACCAGAAGATGGAATCCACGCTACGCTGTCTGGCCTCTTCCAACCCCACCTCCTGGGTCTCTCAGTTGCCTTAGGTTGAGTATGCCCACAATACTCTCCCCTACATCTGCCACTGGGATGTCTCCCTTCCAGTGCCTGTATGGCTACCAACCTCCCTTGTTCCCTTCTCAGGAGAAGGAGCTCTCAGTGCCTTCTGTTCAGGTCCATATTCGCTGCTGCCACCGGACCTGGCATCGGGCCAGAAAAGCACTCCTTAGAGTTTCGGACCGGTATCAGCTCCAGGCGAATCGTCGCCGGATCCCCGCTCCCACCTATACCATCGGAGATAGGGTCTGGTTGGCCACACGGGATCTTCCCTTACGGACTGAGTCTAGGAAGTTGTTACCGAAGTTCATTGGTCCGTTTGTGGTGGAGAAGGTGATCAATCCGGTGGCAGTTCGACTCAAACTCCCGAGGACGCTCAGAGTCCATCCCACCTTTCATGTCTCCTGCCTCAAGCCTGTTTTCCTCAGTCCTCTGTTGCCTCCTCCGCCTCCTCCTCCTCCCTCCTCGGATGATCGGAGGTGGTCCTGCCTACACGGTGCGTCGCATCATGGATTCCAGACGGCGGGGCCAGGGTTTTCCAGTATCTCGTGGACTGGGAGGGTATGGTCCTGAAGAGAGGAGTTGGATTCCGCGGCGACAGGTCCTAGATGCTGACCTCATCAGTGACTTCTACCGCCTCCATCCTGGCGCTCCGGGAGTCCGCCCGGTGGCGTTCGCCGGAGGGGGTACTGTAACGATCCCGGCAGTCTGGAGTCGGGTCCTGTCTGTGGACTAGTTGTTATGTTCGTGATCTCCAGTTTCCCGAGGGTTCTGGAACGCTCCGGGAGCTCTCTTGATTTCCGCACCTGCATCCCATCAGCAATCTGCACACCTGGTCCTGATCATCACCCTTCTTAGGCTCTGGCCTAACATCCATTCCTGCCGGATCGTTAGCCATGAACAGTAGGTTTACCAGAGTATCAGTCTTAGAGCCTAGCGTTAGTTTTGTTGTTTTTGCACCTTGTTGGTTTGTTGCTTACTTACCCCCGTTTTGTTCCATCTGCAGTCACCCGTCCGGAACCTTCATCCAACCTCTGCCTGGTGGTCGGCGGCTGCCGACCCAGGATGGGATCAACCACTGCACCCCCAACAACTAATCAACGCCGCCCGCTCTGTTCCCTGGATTATTCAGCATCACTCTTGAACTTGTAAATAAACACTCACCTTCGTTTCAACTTACCTTGTCCTGGTCTGCTTCTGGGTTCTGGCTTAGCAACTCGTGACACTTCCAGCATGACAACGACCCGAAACACACAGCCAGGGCAACTAATGAGTGTCTCCGTAAGAAGCATCTCAAGGTCCTGGAGTGGCCTAGCCAGTCTCCAGACCTGAACCCAATAGAAAATCTTTGGAGGGAGCTGAAAGTCCGTATTGCCCAGCGACAGCCCCGAAACCTGAAGGATCTGGAGAAGGTCTGAATGGAGGAGTGGGCCAAAATCCCTGCTGCAGTGTGTGCAAACCTGGTCAAGACCTACAGGAAACGTATGATCTCTGTAATTGCAAACAAAGGTTTCTGTACCAAATATTAAGTTCTACTTTTCTGATGTATCAAATCAAATCAAATCAAATCACATTTTATTGGCCACATGCGCCGAATACAACAGATGCAGACATTACAGTGAAATGCTTACTTACAGCCCTTAACCAACAGTGCATTTATTTTTAACAAAAAAAGTAAATATAAAACTACAACAAAAAAAGTGTTGAGAAAAAAAGAGCAGAAGTAAAATAAAATAACAGTAGGGAGGCTATGTATACAGGGGGGTACCGGTGCAGAGTCAATGTGCGGGGGCACCGGATAGTTGAGGTAGTTGAAGTAATATGTACATGTGGGTAGAGTTAAAGTGACTATGCATAAATAATTAACAAAGTAGCAGCAGCGTAAAAGGGTGGGGTAGGGGGGCAGTGCAAATAGTCCGGGTAGCCATGATTAGCTGTTCAGGAGTCTTAAGGCTTGGGGGTAGAAGCTGTTGAGAAGTCTTTTGGACCTAGACTTGGCACTCCGGTACCGCTTGTATACACTTTGACATGTATGAGGACCAGACCAGCGCGTCATAAGCGGGAGGTTTTATTTCAATAGAAAATGTACAACAGAATGCATATCTAGTTGCCTTTTTTCATTTGAGGATTGGTCTTACATTTTTTCTAATGGGCAAAATGTGGGCTATTTCCACTGTATTCTTTTGACCACATACACCAGGGGTGTCAAACGTACGCAAACGGGTTTAATCCGGCCCGCGAGATGATTAAAAAATAAATAAATAAACATCTTTTTTTTTTTTTTTTGTAAAGTATAAAAATGCGCTGCAATTTTTCAATAAAATAAGCTGCTGTTCCAATTGCGTCCACTGGATGGCGCAATAGCAATTGTGTTAAGCAAGCAAACTGTTTATACCGGGGCAGAGCAAGTAGGTCAAGCACGTGCAGCCAATGAGCTACTTTGTTTTGTCCGCGATATTTATTACGGCTTCTACTTTTAACATTATGTGCTTTGGCACCCTCATTGCCTCAATATGTCTCTGTCAAAAAAGAGAAAAGTGGACGCAGAGTGCAGAGTGTTCCAAGAAAAATGGTCATCCTATTTATTCACGGAAATGAATGGGAAAGCTGTATGTTTGGTGTGTTCAGAGCATGTTGCAGTGCTGAAAGAATATAACCTTCAGTCGCCACTATGTGAGTCTTCATGCCGACAAAATGACAACTTTCAAGGACAGCGGAGATGAGAGAAGGTGAATGAACTGTTGGCGGGTCTGAAGAAACAGCAGTCTGTGTTTACTCACAGCCGAGACATCAGTGACGCTGCAGTGAAAGCTAGCTACCTCATTGCTAATGAAATCGCAGTGGCTTCAAAACCATTTAGTGAGGGTGAATTTGTAAAAAACATGCATGATGAAGGCAGCGGAGATTGTGTGCCCTGAAAAGCGGCAGGCTTTTGCAAATATCAGCCTGACAAGAAACACAGTTGCAGACAGGATTTCCGATCTTTCAGTGGATTTGGACAGCCAGTTGAAGCAAAAGTAAAGTCATTTATTGCGTTTTCGGTTGCAATTGATGAAAGCACGGACATTACAGATGTTGCACAACTGGCCATTTTCATCCGCGGAGTTGATGACACATTGACCGTCACCGAGGAGTTCGTGGAGTTGGTGCCGATGACAGATACAACGACAGCAGCTGATATTTTTACACGCTTTCGCTCGGCGCGCTGGACAGGGTCGGAGTGGACTGGTCCCGCGCTGTCAGCCTGGCTACAGATGGTGCGCCCTCAATGATCGGGAAAAAGCAGGCGTTGTGACAAAGTTCAGAGAGAAAGTGCAATCTGCAAATGGAGGACGTGATTTTTTGACTTTTCACTGTATTTTGCACCAGGAGGCTTTGTGTTGCAAGTCATTAAAAGATGGATAACGTCATGAAGGTGGTCACCCAAACTGTTAATTTCATCCGATCCAGAAGCCTGAATCACCGTCAGTTTGACAGCCTTCTCAGAGAGAAAGACCACTTCTATGGCCTGCCATACCACACTGAGGTAAGATGGTTAAGCCAAGGTGCTGTGCTGAGGCGTTTCTTTGATTTACGAGAAGAAATTGAACAGTTCATGGAAGAAAAGGGCAAACCAGTGTTAGAATTTCATTCCGCAGAATGGATGCAGGACCTTGCATTTATGGTGGATGTTACAGAGCACCTGAATAACTTGAACAAACAGCTGCAAGGGCGCAACAAAGTTGTCACGCAGTATTATGACAGCATACGTTCTTTCAAGTTGAAGCTGTCATTGTGGGAGACGCAACTTGCCGGTGGTGATGCAGCTCACTTCCCCTGTCTGAAAAATGTGTGCGCGACCCAACATGTGGCAGACATGAAGCTGTTCAAAGATAAAATAACGGGACTGTTACGGGAGTTTGAGCAACACTTTCAGATTTATGTTGATGTTTTTATGTTGATGTGCTATTGTTTTTAATTGATTTTATTTGTATATTTAACCTATTCTTGACTCTGTGGTTCTTGCACTTGTTTGGGGAACAGGATTTCATTATTTTTATCTACATTTCTGCCTGAGAAATGACACCCTGATATAGTTCTGTGATCTGTGATATACTTCTGTGAATCACTGAGGCATTGTGTGTTTGTGTGTTCTTTGTCCTCAGAACTTTCAAATAACTTGAGGTGTTTTATGATTAATAGTGATGTTGTGCTTTTGGACACTGTCCTCAGGCTCCAGCTTTATGTTTATATGTTTTTATGTTGATGTGCTATTGTTTTTAATTGTTTTTATTTTATTTGTATATTTAACCTATTCTTGACTCTGTGGTTCTTGCACTTGTTTGGGGAACAGGATTTCATTATTTTTTATCTACATTTCTGCCTGAGAAATGACACCCTGATATAGTTCTGTGATCTGTGAAACAGTTATGTTAATCACTGAGGCATTGTGTGTTTGTGTGTTCTTTTTCTTTAGAATTTTCAAATAAACTTGACGTGTTTTATGATTAATAGTGATGTTGTGCTTGTACTATTTTGGACACACTGTCCTCAGGCTCCAGCTTTATGTTGTACGTTGATCGTATTAAAACAAAGAAAACAATCTGAAGTTGTTGTTTTTAAGTTATATATACCATGATTTTTCCGGTCCGGCCCACTTGGGAATAGATTTTCCTCCATGTGGCCCCTGAGCTAAAATGAGTTTGACACCCCTGACATACACTATCATGTAAACAATGTGTTTACTATAGCCTACTATTTGGAATGTTTATAGTATCTTAGAATGTGTTTACTATAGCCTACTATTTGGAATGTTTATAGTATCTTAGAATGTGTTTACTATAGCCTACTATTTGGAATGTTTATAGTATCTTAGAATGTGTTACCTTTCTCCCTCTGAGTTCTACATGGAACAGGTCAAAGTTCCATTTTCATTTGGTCAGTTCTATGATGTCATTAATTCTATTCTACAAAGCAATTCAATTTACACTCCTCATCAGCTGCATCACTCCCGAGTGGCCCAGTGGTCTAAGGCACTGCATCGCAGTGCTAACTGTGCCACTAGAGATCCTGGTTCTAATCCAGGCTCTGTCGCAGCCGGCCGCGACCGGGAGACTCATGGGCGGCGCACAATTGGCCCAGGGTAGGGGAGGGAATGGCCGGCAGGGATGTAGCTCAGTTGATAGAGCATGGCGTTTGCAACGCCAGGGTTGTGGGTTTGATTCCCACGGGGGGGGGGGGCAGTATAAAAAATGTGTATTCACTAACTGTAAGTCGCTCTGGATAAGAGCGTCTGCTAAATGACTAAAAATTTAAAATCAAAGTGCTACTGAAGGTTCCAGTGTTCTAGACTAGAGCTCCCCCTATTGCATCTCAACATTACTGCAGCCTCCTAATAATAATGTTGGTCTAATAACAACATAACAAACTGGAAATGAATCAGATTGAATGGTGAAACACAACACTGGCTACTACTTAACAAAGCCACCTTTAATCACACAAACACTGATGTCTGTAGTAGTAAAACATGCCGCTGTCATATTCTGTTACACTGAATGCGTCCCTAATCCCTAGATAGTGCACTACTTTTGACCAGAGCCCTATTGGCCTGGTATGACTGTGTGTGTGTGTGTGTGTGTGTGTGTGTGTGTGTGTGTGTGTGTGACAGTGTGTGCGCACATGCGTATGTGTGTGAGTGTGTTTGTGTGTGTGTTCCTGGAGATGACTGATATCATGCACTCCATCTATGATACAGTATGATCGGAATGTGGACGTACCACTGAATGCAGAACAATTCAACAGGTAACTCAACTAACCACAGATCTAGGATCAGATTAACAACTTATTTCAGGTAACACAACTAACCACATATCTAGGATCAGATTAACAACTTCTTCCATACAACACAACTAACCACATATCTAGGATCAGATGAACAACTCTTCCAGGTAACAAAACCAACCACAGATCTAATGTCAGATTAACAACTTCTTCCAGGTAACAACTAACCACATATCTAGGATCAGATTAACAACTTCTTCCAGGTAACAACTAACAACGTATCTAGGCCTTGATTCAATCTAATGCGCTTGTAGACGATATGGCTTTTTAAAGGCAATGTTACAGCCTTAGTGGAGATCACATTCAAGGTAAACGCAGCAGATGTCGGCTCAATTGGAAATTACCTTTAAATGCTTTAGCACAGTTTCTAATTGAATCCAGGCCCTAGGGTTAGGTAAGTCTACCTCCACTGTTTTCTAATTGAATCCAGGCCCTAGGGTTAGGTAAGTCTACCTCCACTGTTTTCTAATTGAATCCAGGCCAAAGGGTTAGATAAGTCTACCTCCACTGTTTTCTAATTGAATCCAGGCCCTAGGGTTAGGTAAGTCTACCTCCATTGTTTTCTAATTGAATCCAGGCCCTAGGGTTAGATAAGTCTACCTCCACTGTTTTCTAATTGAATCCAGGCCCTAGGGTTAGGTAAGTCTACCTCCATTGTTTTCTAATTGAATCCAGGCCCTAGGGTTAGATAAGTCTACCTCCACTGTTTTCTAATTGAATCCAGGCCAAAGGGTTAGGTAAGTCTACCTCCACTGTTTTCTAATTGAATCCAGGCCAAAGGGTTAGATAAGTCTACCTCCACTGTTTTCTAATTGAATCCAGGCCAAAGGGTTAGATAAGTCTACCTCCACTGTTTTCTAATTGAATCCAGGCCAAAGGGTTAGATAAGTCTACCTCCACTGTTTTCTAATTGAATCCAGGCCAAAGGGTTAGATAAGTCTACCTCCACTGTTTTCTAATTGAATCCAGGCCAAAGGGTTAGATAAGTCTACCTCCACTGTTTTCTAATTGAATCCAGGCCCTAGGGTTAGATAAGTCTACCTCCACTGTTTTCTAATTGAATCCAGGCCAAAGGGTTAGATAAGTCTACCTCCACTGTTTTCTAATTGAATCCAGGCCAAAGGGTTAGATAAGTCTACCTCCACTGTTTTCTAATTGAATCCAGGCCAAAGGGTTAGATAAGTCTACCTCCACTGTTTTCTAATTGAATCCAGGCCAAAGGGTTAGATAAGTCTACCTCCACTGTTTTCTAATTGAATCCAGGCCAAAGGGTTACATAAGTCTACCTCCACTGTTTTCTAATTGAATCCAGGCCAAAGGGTTAGATAAGTCTACCTCCACTGTTTTCTAATTGAATCCAGGCCAAAGGGTTACATAAGTCTACCTCCACTGTTTTCTAATTGAATCCAGGCCAAAGGGTTAGATAAGTCTACCTCCACTGTTTTCTAATTGAATCCAGGCCAAAGGGTTAGATAAGTCTACCTCCACTGTTTTCTAATTGAATCCAGGCCAAAGGGTTAGATAAGTCTACCTTCATTGTTTTCCACAAAGGGTTTTAAAAGGTCTAGTCTCTTTACTCTACTCTAGCATTTCATGGTAAGGTTTACATTATATTCAGTGCATGTGACAAATAAAATTTGATTTGATTTTGATTTGGTCTCTGGAGAGACATGAAAATAGCTGTGCAGAGACGCTCCCCATTCAACCTGACAGAGCTTGAGAGGATTTGCAGAAAATAATGGGAGAAAATATATAGTCTAATGTAGCCTGTTATCCATATATAGTCTAATGTAGCCTGTTATCCATATATAGTCTAATGTACCCTGTTATCTATATATAGTCTAATGTAGCCTGTTATCCATATATAGTCTAATGTAGCCTGTTATCCATATGTAGTCTAATGCAGCCTGTTATCCATATATAGTCGAATGTAGCCTGTTCTCCATGTAGTCTAATGTGGCCTGTTATCCATATATAGTCTAATGTAGCCTGTTATCCATAAATAGTCTAATGTAGCATGTTATCCATATATAGTCTAATGTAGCCTGTTATCCATATGTAGTCTAATGCAGCCTGTTATCCATATATAGTCTAATGTAGCCTGTTATCCATATATAGTCTAATGTAGCCTGTTATCCATATATAGTCTAATGTAGCCTGTTATCCATATATAGTCTAATGTAGCCTGTTATCCATATGTAGTCTAATGCAGCCTGTTATCCATATATAGTCTAATGTAGCCTGTTCTCCATATATAGTCTAATGTAGCCTGTTATCCATGTAGTCTAATGTATCCTGTTATCCATATATAGTCTACTGTAGCCTGTTATCCATATATAGTCTAATGTAGCCTGTTATCTATATATAGTCTAATGTAGCATGTTATCCATATATAGTCTAATGTAGCCTGTTATCCATATATAGTCTAATTTAGCCTGTTATCCATATATAGTCTAATGTAGCCTGTTATCCATATGTAGTCTAATGCAGCCTGTTATCCATATATAGTCTAATGTAGCCTGTTCTCCATATATAGTCTAATGTAGCCTGTTATCCATGTAGTCTAATGTATCCTGTTATCCATATATAGTCTACTGTAGCCTGTTATCCATATATAGTCTAATGTAGCCTGTTATCCATATATAGTCTAATGTAGCCTGTTCTCCATGTATAGTCTAATGTAGCCTGTTATCCATATATATTCTAATGTAGCCTGTTATCCATATATAGTCTAATGTAGCCTGTTATCTATATATAGTCTAATGTCACATGTTTTCCAGATATAGAAGCATATAATTACATATTATAACTAATAACTAGTAATTTAATAGGATCTCTGTGTAAAGAACTCTGATATGATTCAGAAGGAATGCAATAGGTATATATAGGACAGGAAGTTAGGACAGGAAAGTGACTCTGAGTGTGATCTAAACCAACAAAACCACAACCCACCATCACTGTGTCTCATGTTAATACTACTCCTAAACACAACCCACCATCACTGTATCTCATGTTAATACTACTCCTAACCACAACCCACCATCACTGTGTCTCATGTTAATACTACTCCTAAACACAACCCACCATCACTGTGTTTCAGGCTAATACTACTCCTAAACACAACCCACCATCACTGTGTTTCATGTTAATACTACTCCTAAACACAACCCACCATCACTGTGTTTCATGTTAATACTACTCCTAAACACAACCCACCATCACTGTGTTTCATGTTAATACTACTCCTAAACACAACCCACCATCACTGTGTCTCATGTTAATACTACTCCTAAACACAACCCACCATCACTGTGTCTCATGTTAATACTACTCCTAAACACAACCCACCATCACTGTGTTTCATGTTAATACTACTCCTAAACACAACCCACCATCAATGTGTTTCAGGTTAATACTACTCCTAAACACAACCCACCATCACTGTGTTTCAGGTTAATACTACTCCTAAACACAACCCACCATCACTGTGTCTCATGTTAATACTACTCCTAAACACAACCCACAATCACTGTGGCTCATGTTAATACTACTCCTAAACACAACCCACCATCACTGTGTCTCATGTTAATACTACTCCTAAACACAACCCACCATCACTGTGTTTCATGTTAATACTACTCCTAAACACAACCCACCATCACTGTGTTTCATGTTAGTACTACTCCTAAACACAACCCACCATCATGTTAATACTACTCCTAAACAAAACCTACTGTCACTGTGTCTCATGTTAATACTACTCCTAAACACAACCCACCATCACTGTGTCTCATGTTAATACTACTCCTAAACACAACCCACCATCACTGTGTCTCATGTTAATACTACTCCTAAACACAACCCACCATCACTGTGTTTCAGGTTAATACTACTCCTAAACACAACCCACCATCACTGTGTCTCATGTTAATACTACTCCTAAACACAACCCAACATCACTGTGTCTCATGTTAATACTACTCCTAAACACAACCCACCATCACTGTGTTTCAGGTTAATACTACTCCTAAACACAACCTACCATCACTGTGTCTCATGTTAATACTACTCCTAAACACAACCCACAATCACTGTGGCTCATGTTAATACTACTCCTAAACACAACCCACCATCACTGTGTCTCATGTTAATACTACTCCTAAACACAACCCACCATCACTGTGTTTCATGTTAATACTACTCCTAAACACAACCCACCATCACTGTGTTTCATGTTAGTACTACTCCTAAACACAACCCACCATCATGTTAATACTACTCCTAAACAAAACCTACTGTCACTGTGTCTCATGTTAATACTACTCCTAAACACAACCCACCATCACTGTGTCTCATGTTAATACTACTCCTAAACACAACCCACCATCACTGTGTCTCATGTTAATACTACTCCTAAACACAACCCACCATCACTGTGTTTCAGGTTAATACTACTCCTAAACACAACCCACCATCACTGTGTCTCATGTTAATACTACTCCTAAACACAACCCAACATCACTGTGTCTCATGTTAATACTACTCCTAAACACAACCCACCATCACTGTATCTCATGTTAATACTACTCCTAAACACAACCCACCATCACTGTGTCTCATGTTAATACTACTCCTAAACACAACCCACCATCACTGTATCTCATGTTAATACTACTCCTAAACACAACCCACCATCACTGTATCTCAGGTTAATTCTGTCCATAAACTCATCATTCTTACTCTTACTGTTACTCATAATTCAGGCCATTTTCTAAAAAGTCCCCACTATATTATATTCTTCTCATCACGATGCCCATAACAGAGGAATATGGTTCATGGATACAGACATATAATAATAAAATATACATATTTTAAGATATTGTCAAGCATACTTACAGAGTGAAGGGGAGAGAGGTCTTGTGATGAACTTTCTGGCAGTCTAAGGAAACAGACACTGACTGTGAGGTTTTAGGTCTGTGGTTGACACAACTTTGAAGTAGTGAGAGACCATAGAGTTGGATAAAAGACACACTAGCTACAAAGACTGTTTAAGCATTGACATGACATTGTATGCATCCTTTCAGTATGTTTATCGACTGTCATTATACTCATGGAGGTTGAACAAGAAGAAATTGACAACTTTAAAATGGAGATTGCCCTCAAATGTGCTGCCGATGTTGTAACAGAAGCCAGCATGAAAAGATGCCAAGCTGTGCCCTCTATCCAACTCTAACTCTATGAAAAAACATTAGTATGTATTGTCTTTAGCTTTGAGCTTATTTACAACATGATGCATACATTACACTGAATCACACTTCATCTAAAATAGGTAATAATGCATAATTTTTCAATAAAACAAGCGTGAATATGGTATTAATATTCCTTCTCATAAATGCCATTGCTCAATAATGTCTGACAGCAATATAAAGTAAATAATTTTAACACATCAAGATAAACTTGGTCCAAGATTGTACACATTAAAAAGCTGTTATCAATGTTATCAATATCAGTCACTGAGAAAAGTACATTAGGTAATTAAAAAATCTGGAAATGTCAAAACCCCATAGAAAAATAGCAGAAGCATAATCTATCCCATTTATTACATTTATCATCAATATACATAATTATCATTACAAGGAAAGAGAATTCCACTCCACATTTACTCAAAAGTTAAAGCTATGGAAAACATTCTGGATGTGATAGCAATATGATAGTAGGAAAATAGAGGTGTGAGGCCTAGTTTTGGACTCCATCACTTTGTAGAAACATCTCAAGTGTGATCAATGGAAACAGGATGCCCCTGAGCTCCATTTCTAGTCTCATAGCAAAGCGTCTGAATACTTATGTAAATAAGGTATTTCTGTTTTTATTTTTAATACATTTTCAAAAATGACTGAAAACCTGTTTTCACTTTGTCATTATGGGGTATTGTGTGTAGATGTATTTATTATTTTTATTTAATACATTTTAGAATAAGGCTGTAACAAAAATGTGGACAAAGACAAGGGGTCTGAATACTTTCCGAATGCGCTGTACACTACAAGGTTTTTGTGAAACTTGTTGTGTTCAGGTCTTCTTGGTTCTGGGTTTGTTGTGTTCAGGTCTTCTTGGTTCTGGGTTTGTTGTGTTCAGGTCTACTTGGTTCTTGTTTTGTTATGTTCAGGTCTTCTTGGTTATGTGTTTGTTGTGTTCAGGTCTTCTAGGTTCTGTGTTTGTTGTGTTCAGGTCTTCTTGGTTCTGGGTTTGTTGTGTTCAGGTCTTCTTGGTTCTGGGTTTGTTGTGTTCAGGTCTACTTGGTTCTGTGTTTGTTGT